>NW_027523067.1:0-62008 GCF_052094955.1 Ictidomys tridecemlineatus | reverse complement strand
TCTCCAACCTATTTTCTCTGCAAGGATCCTTCTGCATCTCAGTCTCCAACGTCTGCTGTCTGCAACAGTCCTTCTGCACCGCAGTCTCAAACCTCTGCTCTCTGCTACAGTCCTTCTCCACACCAGTCTTTAAACTCTGCTCTCTGTAACTGTCCTCCTGTAGTGCAGTCTCCAAAATCTGCACTCTGTAAGGGTTCTTCTGCTCCCCAGTCTTCATCCTCTCCTTTCTGTATCAGTCCTTCTGCACCAAAGTCTCAAACCTCTGTATTTGCAAAATCCTTCTACACCGCAGTCTCCAAACTCTTCTATCTGCAACACTTGTTCTGCACCCCAGGCTCCAACCTCTGCTCTCTGTAACAATCCTTCTGCACCTCAGTCTCAAAACTCTGCTCTCTACAACAGTGCTTCTGCACTCAGTCTCTAACCTCTACTTTTTGTAACAGTCCTTCTGAAGCTCAGTGTCCAACATCTGCTCTCTCTAAGATCCTTCTGCAACCCAGACTGTAAACTCTGCCCTCTGTAACAGTCCTTCTGCACCCCTTCTCCAACCTCTGTTCTCTGTAACATTCCTTTGGGACGCTGGTCTCAAACCTCTGCTCGCTACAACGATCCTTCTGCACCCCATTCTCCATCTACTGCTCTCTACAACAGTCCTTCTGCACCCCAGTCTCCAATATCTGCTCACTGCAACAGTCCGTCTGCACCTCAGTCTGAAAACTCTGTTCTCTGCAACGATTCTTCTGCACCCCAGTCTCCAACCTCTGTTCTCTGTAACAGTCCTGCTGTACCACAGTCTCTAAGCTCTGCTCTCTGTAAGATCCTTCTGCAACCCTGTCTCAAAACTCTGCTGTCTGTAACAGTCCTTCTGCACCGCAGTCTCCAACCAGTGCTCTCTGTTACAGGCCTTTTGCAACCCATTCTCCAACCTCTGCTCTCTGCAAAAGTCCTTCTGCACCCGAGTCTCCAAACTCTACTTTCTATATCAGTCCATCTGCATCCCAATATCCAACCTCTGCTATCTGTAACAGTACTTCTGAATCTCAGTCTATAAAACTCTGCTCTCTTCCGCAGTCCTTCTGCAACCCAGTCTCTAACATCTGCTCTTGGTAACAGTCCTTTTGCACCAATGTCTCCAACCTCTGCCTCTGTAACAGTCCTACTGCAACACAGTCTTCATCCTGTACTCTCTGCAAAAGTCTTTCTTCACCCAAATCTCAAACCTGTGCTCTCCCCAACAGTCCTGCTAAACCCCATGTCCAGCCTCTCTTCTCTGCAGCAGTCCCTCTGAGACCAAGTCTTCAAAGTCTGATCTCTGCAACAATCCTTCTGCACCTCAGTCTCCAATCTTTGCTCTCTTCAGTGGTCCTTCTGCACCTCGGGCTCTACTCTCTGTAAAACTACTTCTGCACCCCTTCTCCAAACTCTGCTCTCTGTAACAGGTCTTATGCACCCCTGTCTCTGACCTCTGTTCTCTATAACGATACTTCAGCACCCCAGTCTCCAACCTCTGCTCTCTTTACAAGTTCTCCAGCTCCCCAGTCTTCAAACTCTGCTCTGTAACAGTCTTTCTGCACCTCAGTCTCCAACCTTACTCTCTGCAACAGTCCTTCTGCACTCCAGTCTCCAACCTCTGCTCTCTGCAACAGTCCTTCTGCACCCCAGTCTTCAAGCTCTTCTCTCTGCAAAAGTCCTTCTACACCCCAGTCTCCAAACTATGCTGTCTGCAACGATCCTACTGCACCCCAGTCTCCAACCTCTGCTCTCCGCTACAGTCTTTCTTCACCCCAGTCTCCAACGTCTGCTCTCTGTAACGGTCCTTCTGCACCCCAATTTCCAACCTCTGCTTTCTTTAACAGTCCTTCAGCACGTCAGTCTCTCAACTCTGCTCTCTGTAACAGTCCTTCTACACCTCAGTCTGAAACCTCTGCTCTCCATGATTCTTCTGCACCCCAGTCTCCAACCACTGCTCTCGTTATCAGTCCACCTGCACCTCAGTCTCCAACATCTGCTATCTCTAAGTTCCTTCAGCAAACCAGTCTCCAAATTCTGCTCTCTGTAACAGTTTTTGTGCACTTCAGTCTCCAACCTCTCCTCTCTGTAACAGGCCTTCTGCACGCCAGTCTCGAAACTCTGCTCTCTATAGAAGGCCTTCTGCCCGCCAGTCTCCATACTCTGCTCTCTGTAGCAGGCTTTCTGAACCCAAGTCTCCAAACTCTGCTTTCTGCAATGATCCTTCTGCATCACAATTTCCAAACTCTGTTCTCTGCAATGATCCTACTGCACCCCATTCTCCGACTTCTGATCTCTACAACAGTCTTTCTGCACCTCAGTCTCTAAATTCTGCTCTATGTAAGATCCTTCTGCACCCCTGTCTCCAAGCTCTGCTATTTGTAACTATCCTTCTGCACCCCAGTCTCCTACCTCTGCTCTCTGCAACAGTCCTTCTGCACCCCAGTCTCTAAATTCTGCTTTCTGCAACAGTCCTTCTGTACTGCACTCTCCAAACTCTACTCTCTGTAACATTCTTTCTGCACCCAATACTAGAGTCTCTGCTTTCTGAGTCTCTGTCCTTCTGCAGCCCAGTCTCTAACTTCTGCTCTAAGTGTCCTTCTGCACCTTAGTCTCCAACCTCTGCTCTCTGAAACAGTCTTTCTGAACCCCAGTCTCCAACGTCTGCTCTCTGCAACAGTCCTTCTGCACTTCAGTCTCCAACCTCTGCTCTCTGCAACAGTCCTTCTGCACCCCAGTTTCCAAACTCTGCTCTCTGTAACAATCCTTCCGCCAGTTTTGGGGCAAACTCTGTTCTCTGCAACGGTCTTTCTGCACCCCAGTCTCCAACATCTGCTCTCTGCAACAGTCCTTCTACACCCCAGTCTCCAACATCTGGTCTCTGCAACAGTCTTTCTGCATCACATTCTGAAAACTCTGCTTTCTGAAATGAACATCCTGCACCCCTGTCTCCTACCTCTGCTGTCTGTTACAATCCTTCTGCACCTCAGTCTCCGTCATCTGCTCTCTGTAATATCCATCTGAACCCCAGTCTCCAACATCTGCTCTATGTAACAGTCCTTCTGCACCTCCGTCTCCAACCTCTGCTCTCTGCAAAAGCCTTCTGCACCCCGGTCTGCAAAATTATGCTCTCTGCAACGATCTTTCTGGACCCCAGTCTCCAACGTCTGCTCTCTGCAACAGTCCTTCTGCACCACAGTCTCCAACCTCTGCTCTCTGTAAGATCTTTCTGCTCTCCAGTTTCCAAACTCTACTCTTTCGAACATTTCTTCTCCACCATAGTCGCCAAACTCTGCTTTCTGCAAGGGTCCTGTGGCACCCCAGTCTCGAAACTCTGTCCTCTGCAACAGTCCTTCTGCTCCTCAGTCTTCAATATCTGCTCTGTGTAACAGTCCTTCTGTACCACATGCACCAAACTCTGCTCTCTGTAACGGTCTTCCTGCACCCCAGTCTCTAACCTCTGCTTTCTGTATCAGTCCTTCTGAACCCCAGTCTCCAACCTCTGCTCTCTGTGTCTATCCTTCTTCATCTCAGTCGCCAACCTGTGCTTTCTTTAACAGTCCTTCTGCACCCAAGTCTCCCAACTCTGCTCTCTGTAACAGTTCTTCTATACCTGAGTCTCCAACCTCTGCTCTCTGTAACGGTCCTTCTGCACCCCAATTTCCAACCTCTGCTTTCTGTAACAGTCATTCTGCACCTCAGTCTTCAAACTCTGCTCTCTTTAGCAGGCCTTCTGCACCCAAGTCTCCCAACTCTGCTCTCTGTAACATTCTTTCTATATCGTAGTCTCCAAACTCTGCTCTCTCCAACAGTCCTTCGGCACCCTTGTTCCCAACATCAGCTCTCGTTTACAGTCCTTCTGCACCCCGGTCTCCAACTTCTGCTCTCTCTAAGAGTCCTTCTGCACCTCAGTCTCTAACCTTGCTCTCTGTAATAGTCCTTCTGCACCTCACTCTGACACCTCTGCTCTCTGAACCATTGTTCTGCACCCTAGTCTCCTAACACTGTTGTCTATAACAGTTTTTCTGCACCCCAGTCTTCAAACTCTACTTTCCGTATCTGATATCCTGCACCCCAGTCTAAAACCCCTGCTCTCTGTAACAGTCCTTCTGCATCTCAGTCTCTAACCTCTGCTCTCTGCAACAGTCCTTCTGCACCCCAGTCTCCAAACTCTACTCTTTGCAAAAATTTTTCTACAAACCAGTCTCCAACATTTGCTCTCTGCAACGATCCTTCTGCATCCCATTCTCCAATGTCTGCTCTCTTCAACAGTCCTTCTACACCCCAGTCTCAAATATCTGCTCTCTTCTACAGTTCTTCTGCACCCCAGTCTCCAACCTCTGCTCTCTGCAACATCTTTTCGGCACCCCAGTCTTTAAACTGTGCTCTCTGTAACTATGCTACTGCACCTAGGTCTCCTAACTCCGCTCTCTGTAGTGATCCTTCTGAATCTCAGTCTCCAACCTCTGCTCTCTGCAATGATCCTTCTGCACCCCAGTGTCCAACGTCTATTTTCTGCAACAGTCCTTCTTACCCAGTCTCCAGCCTCTGCTCTGTGTAACATCGTTCTGCACCCCAGTTTCTAAATTCTGCTCGCTGTTACATTCCTTTGCACCCCAGTCTCCACCCTCTGCTCTTTGTAACGGTACTTCTGTACCGCAGTCTCCAATCTCTGCTCACTGCAACATTTCTTCTGCACCCCAGTCTCCAAACTGTGCTCTCTGTAGCTGTCTTTCTGACCCCAGTCTCAAACCACTGCTCTCTGCATCTCAGTTTCCAACGTCTGCATTCTGCAATGATCCTTCTGCACCCCAGTTTCCAACCTCTGCTCTCTGTTACAGTCCTTCTACACTTCAGTCTCCAACCACTCCTCTCTGTACCAATCCTTCTTCACCTCAGTTTTCAACCTCTGCTTTCTTTAAAGTTTTTCTGCACCTCAGTCTCAAAACTCTGCTCTCTGCAACAGTCCATCTGTACCCCAGTCTCCAACCTTTGCTCTCTGTAACAGTTCTTCTGCACCCCAATCTCGAACCTCTGCTCTCTGTAACAATTTTTCCGCACCTCAGTCTCCAACGTCTTCTCTCTGTAACAGTCCTTCTGCACCTCAGTCTCCAACGTCTGCTCTCTACATCTGTCCTTCTGCACCAAAGTCTCCAAACTCTGCTCCTCTAACAGTTCTACTGTACCGCAGTCTCCAACCTCTTCTCTCTATAACAGTCTTTATGCACCCCAATTGCAAACCTCTGCTTTCTGTAACAGTCCTTATGAACCTCAGATTCCAAGCTCTGCTCTCTGTAACAGTCCTTCTAAGCCTCAGTCTGAAAACTCTGCTCTCTGCAACGATCCTTTTGCATGCCAGTCTCCAAAATGTGCTTTGTGTAACAACCTTCTGCACCCCAGTCTCCAACCTCTGCTCTCTGTAACAGTTCTTCTGAACCCCAGTCTCCAAACTCTGCTCTCTGTAAGAGGCCATCTGCACCCCAGTCTCCAAACTCTTCTCCCTGCAACGATCCTTCTGCACCTCAGTCTCCAATCTCTGCTCTCTGAAACAGTCCTTCTGCACCTCAATCTGAAAACTCTGCTCTCTGCAAAAATCTTTCTGCACCAGAGTTTCCAAGCTTTGCTCTCTGAAAATGTCCTTCTGAAACTCAGTCTCCAAAATGCTCTCTGTAAGATCCTTCAGCAACCTAGTTTCGAAATTGTGCTATCTGTAACAGTCCTTCTGCACCCCAGTCTGCAAACTCTTCTCTCTGTAACAGGCCTTCTGCACCCCAGTCTCCAATCTCTGCTCTCTGTAACAGACCTTCTGCACCCCAGTCTCCAACCTCTTCTCTCTGCAACGATCCTTCTTCACCTCAGTCTCCAAACTTGGCTCTCTGCAACAGTCCTTCTACACCCCAGTCTCCAACCTCTGCTCTCTGTAACAGTCCTTCTGCACCCCAGTCACCAACCTCTGCTCTCTGCAACAGTCTTTCTGCACCCCAGTAGCCAAACTCTGCTCTGTGTAACCATCCTTCTGCACCTTAGTTTCCAACCTCTGCTCTCTGCAAAGATCCTTCTGCACCCCAGTCTCCAACCTCTGCTCTGTGTGTCAGTCCTTCTGCACCCAAGTCTCCAAACTCTGCTCTCTGCAACATTTCTTCTGCACCCCAGTATCCAACCTGTGCTCTCTGTAGTAGTCCTTCTGCAACCCAGTCTCCAACATCTGCTATCCTAAACGATCCTTCTTATACTCAGTCTCCAAACTCTGCTCTCATTAAAAGACCTTTTGTATCACAGTCTCCAACCTCTTCTCTTTGTAATGGTCCATCTGTTCCCCAATTGCAAACCTCTGCTTTCTGTAACAGTCCTTCTGAACCCCAGTCTCCAGACTCTTCTCTCTGCAATGATCCTTCTGCACCACAGTCACCAACCTCTGCTCTTAGTAAAAGTCCTTCTGCACATCAGTCTCCATCCTTTGCTCTCTGTAATGGTTTTTCTGCACCCCAGTCTCCAATCTCGGCTCTCTGTAACAATCCTTCTGCAACTCTGTCTCCAACGTCTGCTCTCTGTAACAGTCCTTCTGTACCGCAGTCTTCAACCTTTTCTCTCTATAAAGGTACTTCCCCACCTCAATTGCCAACCTCTGCTTTCTGAAACAGTCCTTCTGCACCTGAGACTCCAACCTCTGCTCTCTGTAACAGTCCTTTTAGGCCTCAGTCTGAAAACTCTGCTCTCTGCAACAATCCTTCTAAACCCCAGTCTCCAAACTGTGCTATCTGTAACAATCCTTCTGCACACCAATCTAAAACATCTGCTCTCTATAACAGGACTTCTGCAACTCAGTCACCAAAGTCTGCTCTCTGTAACAGGCCTTCTGCACCCCAGTCTCCAACCTCTGCTCTCTGTAAGATGCTTCTGCACCCCGTTTTCCAAACTTTGCTCTCCGTAACAGTCATTCTGCACCTTAGTCTCCAACCTCATCCCTCTGCAACGGCCCTTCTGCACCTCATTATCTAACCTCTGTTCTCTGCAGCAGTCATTCTGCACCCCAGTCTCAAACCTCTGCTCTCTGCTACAGTTCTTCTGCACCCCAGTCTCCAACTTCTGCTCTCTGCAACATCTCTTCTGCACCCAGTCTTTAAACTGTGCTCCCTATAACTATCCTTCTGCACCCCAGACTCCAACGTCTGTTTTCTGCAACAGTGCTCTGACCCCAGTCTCCAGCCTCTGCGCTCTTTAACATCCTTCTGCACCCCAGTTCCCAAACTCTGCTATGGGTGATATTCCTTCTGCACCCCAGTCTCCACCCTCTGCTCTTTGTAACGGTACTTCTGTACCGCTGTCTCCAATCAATCTCTGCTCACTGCAACATTTCCTCTTCACCCCAGTCTCCAAACTGGGCTCTCTTTAAATGTCTTTCTGACCCCATTCTCCAAACTCTGCTCTCTGAAACGATCCTTCTGCACCTCAGTCTCCAAACTCTACTCTCTGCAACGATCCTTCTGCACCTCAGTCTCCAAACTCTGCTCTCTGCAACGATCCTTCTGCACCTCAGTTTCCAACCTCTACTCTCTACAAAGATCCCTCTGCACCCCAGTTTCCAACCTCTGCTCTCTGTTACAGTCCTTCTATACTTCAGTCTCCAACCTCTCCTATCTGTACCAATCTTTCTTCACCTCAGTCTCTAAACTCTGCTCTCTTTAACAGTCTTTCTGCACCTCAGTCTCCAATCTCTGCTCTCTGCAACAGTCCTTTTGCACCCCAGTCTCCAACCTTTGCTCTCTGTAACAGTTCTTCTGCACCCCAATCTCGAACCTCTGCTCTCTGTAACAATCCTTCTGCACCTCAGTCTCCAACGTCTGCTCTCTGTAACAGTCCTTCTGCAGCCTAGTCTCCAACATCTGCTCTCTACAGCGGTCCTTCTGCACCAAGGTCTCCAAACTCTGCTCTCTGTAACAGTCCTTCTGTACCGCAGTCTCCAATCTCTTCTAACTGTCCTTCTTCACCCCAATTGCCAACCTCTGCATTCTGTAACAGTCCTTCTGCACCTAAGATTCCAATCTCTGCTCTCTGTAACAGTCCTTCTAAGCCTCAGTCTGAAACCTATGCTCTCTGCAGTGATCCTTCTGCACCCCAGTCTCAAAAATGTGCTTTCTGTAACAATCCTTCTGCACCCCAGTCTCCAACCTCTGCTCTCTTTAACAGGTCTTCTGCACCCCAGTCTCCAAACTGTGCTCTCTGTAAGAGGCCTTCTGCACCCCAGTCTCCAACCTCTTCTCTCTGCAACGATCCTTATGCACCTCAGTCTCCAACCTCTGTTCTCTGCAATTATCCTTCTGCACCACAGTTTCCAACATCTGAAATCTGTAACAGTTCTTCTGCACCCCAGTCTCCAACCTCTTTTTGCAGCTACAGTACTTCTGCAACCCAGTCTACAACCACTGCTCTCTGCAACATTTCTTCTGCACCCAAGTATCTAACATGTGCTCTCTGTAACTGTCCTGCTGCACCCCAGTCTCCAACCTCAGCTCTCTTTAGCGATCCTTCTGCACCTCATTCTCCAACATCTGCTCTCTGCAACGATCCTTTTGCACCCCAGTCTCAATCATCTGCTCTCTGTAAGAAACGTTTTGCACCTCAGTCTCCAACTTCTTTTCTCTGTAAATGTCCTTCTGCACTTAAGTCTCCAAGTTATGCAATCTGTAACAGTCCTTCTGCACCCCAGTCTAAAAACTCTGCACTCAGAAATGATCTTTCTGCACCTTAGTCCCCAACCTCTGCTCTTTTTAATAGTGCTTCTGCACCCAGTCTCCAACATCTGCTCTATGCAAGGATCCTTCTCCTAACTCTGCTCTCTGCAATGGTCCTTCTACATCCCAGTTTCCAAAATATGCTCTCTTTAACAGTCCTTCTGCACCTCAGTCTCCAAACTCTGCTCTCTGAAACAGTCCTTCTGCATCCCTGTCTCCAACCTCTTCTCTCAGTAACAGTTCTTCTGCACCCCAATCTCCAAACTCTGCTCTCTGTAACATTCCTACTGCACCCCAGTCTCCACCCTCTACTCTCTGTAAAAGTCCTTCTGCACCTTAGTCTCCAACCTCTGCTCTTTCTAAGATGTATCTGCTAACCATTCTCCAAACACTACTTTCTGTAAGAGTCTTCTGCACCCCAGTCTCCAAACTTTGCTCTCTGTAACTGGCCTTCTACACCCCAGGCTTCAAATTCTGCTCTCTATAACAGGCCTTCTGCACCCCAATCTCCAACCTGTGCTCTCTGCAACGATCTTTCTGCACCCCAGCCACCAAACTCTGCTCTCTGTAACAGTCCTTCTGCTACCCAGGATCCAACATTTGCTCTCTGAAACAGTCCTTCTGCACCTCAGTCTGAAAACTCGGCTCTCTACAAAAATCCTTCTGCACTTGAGCTTCCAAACTATGCTGTCTGTAACAGTTCTTCTGAGCCTCAGTCTACAAAATGCTTTCTGTAAGATCCTTCTGCAACCCAGTCTGGAAATTGTGCTATCTGTACCAGTCCTTCGGCACCCCAGTATCCAACCTCTGCTCTCTGCAACAGTCCTTCTACATCCAGTCTCCAACCTCTGCTCTCTGCTAAAGTACTTCTGCACCCCAGACTCCAACATCTGCTCTCTGTATCAGTCCTTTTACACCTCAGTATCCAACCTCTGCTCTCTGCAGCATTCCTTTTACACCGCAGTAACCAAAATCTGCTCTGTGTAACGATCCTTCTGCATCTTAATTTCCAACCTCTGCTCTCTGCAACGATCTTTCTGCACCCCAGTCTCTGACCTCTGACCTCTGTATCAGTCCTTGTGCACCCCTGTCTCCGACCTCTGCCATCAGTAGCAGTTCTTCTACACCCCAATCTCCAAACTCTACTCTCTGTAACACTCCTTCTGCACCCCAGTCTCCACCCCCTACTCTCTGTAAAACTCCTCGTGTACCTCAGGCTCCAATCTCTGCTCTCTGTAAGATCATTCTGCAACCCATTCTCCAAATGCTGCTCTCTGTAACAGTCTTCTGCACCCCAGTCCCCAAACTCTGCTCTATGTAACAGGCCTTCTGCACCCCAGTCTTCAAACTCTGCTCTCTGTAACAGGCCTTCTGCACCCCAGTCTCCAACCTGTTCTCTCTGCAACAATCCTTCTGCACCCCAGTCTCCAAACTCTGATCTCTGTTTCAGTCTTTCTGAACCCCAATATCCAACATCTGCTCTCTGAAACAGTCCTTCTGCACCTCAGTCTGAAAACACGGCTCTCTTCAAAAATACTTCTGCACCCGAATTTCCAAACTTTGCTGTATGTAACAGTCCTTCTGAACCTCAGTCTACAAAATGCTCTCTGTAAGATCCTTCTGCAGCCCAGTCGCGAAATTGTGCTACCTTTAACAGTCCTTCTGCACCCCAGTCTTCAAACTCTGCTCTTTGTTACAGGCGTTCGGCACATCAGTCTCCAATCTCTGCTCTCTGTAACAGGCCTTTTGCACCAAAGTCTACAAGCTCTTCTCTCTGCAACGATCATTCTTCACTTCAGTCTCTAACATCTGCTCTCTGCAACAGTCCTTCTGCACCCCAGTCTCCAAACTCTACTTTCGGTATCAATTATTCTGCACCCCTCTAAAACCTCTGCTGTCTGTAACAGTCCTTCTGAACCTCAGTCTCAAACCTCTGCTCTCTTCAACAGTCCATCTGCACCCCAGTCTCCAACTTCTGCTCTCAGCAAACGTCTTATTATACCCCAGTATCCACCATCTGCTCTTTGCAACGATCTTTCTGAATCCGAGTCTCCAGCCTCTGCTCTCTGCAACATTTCTTCTGCACCCCAGTCTCCAACCTGTGCTCTCTGAAACTATCCTATTGCACCTCGGTGTTCAAACTCTGCTCTCTGTAGCGATTCTTCTGCACCTCAGTCTCCAACCTCTGTTCTCTGCAACGATTATTCTGCATCTCAGTCTCCCACATCTGCTCTCTGCAATGGTCCTTTTGCACTCCAGTCTCCAAACTCTGCTCTCTGTAACAGTCCTTCTGCACCTCAGATTTCAACCTCTGCTCTCTGTATTAGTCCTTCTAAGCCTCAGTCTGAAACCTCTGCTGTCTGCAACAATCCTTCTGCAACCCAGTATCCAACCTCTACTCTCTGTAACAGGTCTTCTTCACCACTGTCTCCAAACTCTGCTCTCTGTAACAGGCCTTCTGCACCCTAGTCTTCAACCTCTTCTCTCTGCAACGATCCTTCTGCACCTCAGTCTCCAGTATCTGCTCTCTGCAACAGTCCTTCTAAACCGCAGTCTCCAACCTCTGCTCTCTGCAATGATCCTTCTGCATCCCAGTCCCCAACAACTGCTCTCTGCAACAGTCCTTCTGCACCCCAGTCTACAACCTGTGCTCTCTGCTTCAATACTTCTGCACCCCAGTCTCTAACCTCTGCTCTCTGCAACATTTCTTCTGCACCCAAGTCTCCAACCTGTGCTCTCTGTAACGGTCCTGCTGCACCCCAGTCTCCAACCTCTGCTCTCTGTAGCGATACTTCTGCACCTAATTTTCAAAATCTGCTCTCTGCAACGATCCTTCTGCACCCCAGTCTCCATTCTCTTCTCTCTGTAAGAATTTTTTTGCACCCCAGTCTCCAACTTCTCCTCTTTGTAAAAGTCCTTCTCCACCTCAGTCTCCAAAGTCTGCAATCTATAACAGTCCTTCTGCACCCCAGTCTCAAACCTTTGCACTCAGAAATGATCTTTCTGAAACACAGTCTCCAAACTCTTCTCTCTTTAATAGTCCTTATGCACCCCAGTCTCCAACATCTGCACTCTGCAATGATTCTTCTTTTCCCAGGATCCAACCTCTGCTCTAATCAACGGTCCTTCTACATCCCAGTTTCCAAAATCTTCTCTCTGTAGCAGTCCTTATGCACCTCAGTCTAGAAACTCTGCTCTCTGAAACAGTCCTTCTGCACCCCTGTCTGCAACCTCTGCTCTCAGTAACAGTTCTTGTGCACCCCAATCTTCAAACTCCGCTCTGTGTAACACTCCTTTTGCACCCCAGTCTCCACCCTCTACTCTCTGTAAAAGTCCTTCTGCACCGCAGTCTCCAACCTCTCCTCTCTGTAAGATCTTTCTGCAACCCATTCTCCAAACGCTGCTCTCTGTAAGAGTCTTCTGCATCCCAGTCTCCAAACTCTGCTCTCTGTAACAGGCCTTCTGCACCCCAGTCTTCAGACTCTGCTCTCTGTAACAGGCTTTCTGCATCCCAGTCTCCAACATCTGCTCTCTCCAACGATCCTTCTTCTACCCAGTCTCCAAACCCTGCTCTCTGTAAAAGTCCTTTTTAATCACAGTCTTCAACGTCTTCTTTTTGTAACTGTCCATCTGCCCCCAAATTTCCAACCTCTTCTTTCGGTAACAGTCGTTATGCACCTCAGTCTCCAAACTCTTCTCTCCGCAATGTTCTTTCTACACCTCAGTCTCCAACCTCTGCTCTCTGCAACAGTCCTTCTGCACCCCAGTCTCCAACCTCATCTCTCTGCAACGGCCCTGCTACACCCCAGTATCCAAACTCTGTTCTCTGCAGCAGTCCTTCTGAACGCCAGGGCACAAACTCTGCTCTCTGTAACAATCCTTCTGCACCCCAGTCTCCAAAATCTACTTTCCGTATCAGTTATTCTGCACCACAGTCTGAAATCTCTGCTCTCTGTATCAGTCCTTCTGCACCTCAGTCTCTAAACTCTGCTCTCCCCAACAGTCCTTCTGCACCCTAGTTTCAAACTTCTGATCTGTGCAAAAGTCTTTCTACAATCCAGTCTCCAACATCTGCTCTCTGCAATGATCCTTCTGCATCCCAGTCTCTAACATCTACTCTCTGAAACAGTTCTTCTAAACCCAGTCTCCAACCTCTGCTCTCTGCTACAGTCCTTCTGCACCCCAGTCTCCAACCTTTGCTCTCTTTAACGTTTCTTCTGCACCCTAGTCTCTAACCTGTGCTATCTGTAACTATCCTACTGCACCCCGGTCTCCAAACTCTGCTCTCTGTAGCGATCCTTCTGAACCTCAGTTTCAAACCCCTGCTCTCTGCAACGATCCTTCTGCACCCCATTCTCCAACGTCTGTTCTCTGCAACAGTCATTCTGACCCCACTCTCCAGCCTCTGCTCTCTGTAACATCCTTCTCCACCCCAGTTTCCAAGCTCTGCTCTAGGTGAAATTCTTCTGCATCCCAGTCTCCACCCTCTGCTCTTTGTAACAGTACTTCTGTACCGCAGTCTCCAATCTCTGCTCACTGCAACATTTCTTCTGCACCCCAGTCTCCAAACTGTGCTCTCTGTAACTGTCTTTCAGACCCCAGTCTCCAACCTCTGCTCTCTGTAAGGATCCTTCTGCACCTCAGTCTCCACGCTCTGCTTTCTGCAACGATCCTTCTGAACCACAGTTTCCAAACTCTGCAATCTGTAACAGTCCTTCTACACCTAGTCTCCAACCTCTTCTCTCTGTAACAATCCTTCTGCACCTCAGTCTCCAACCTCTGATCTTTGTAACAGTCCTTCTGCCCCTCAGTCTCCAACCTCCGCTCTCTGAAACAGGCTTACTGCACCCCAGTCTCCAACCTCTGCTCTCTGTAACAGTTCTTTTGCACCCCAATCTCGGAACTCTGCTCTCTATAACAGTCTTCTAAACCGCAGTCTCCAACCTCTTTTCTCTGCAACGATCCTTCTGAACCTCAGTCTCCAACCTCTGCTCTCAGCAAAAGTCCATCTGCACCCCAGTCTCTAGACGCTGGTCTTTGTAAGATCCTTTTGCATCACTTTCTCCAAACTCTCCTCTCTGTAACAGTCCTTCTGCACCCCAGTATCCAAACTCTGCTCTCTGTAAAGTTCTTCTGCACCTCAGTCTCCAAACTTTGCTCTCTGTAATGGTCCTTCTGTAACGCAGTCTCCAAACTTTGCTCTCTGTATCAATCCTTCTTCACCTTAGTCTCCAATGTCTGCTCTCTGTAAAAGTCCTTCTGCACCCTAGTCTCCAACATCTGCTCTCTACAACGGTCCTTCTTCACCAAAGTCTCCAAACTCTGCTCTCTCTAACAGTCCTTCTGTACTGCAGTCTCCAAACTCTTCTCTCTATAACGGTCCTGCTGCACCCCAATTGCCAAATTCTGCTTTCAGTAAAAGTCGTTCTGCACCTCTGATTCCAACCTCTACTCTCTCTATGAGTCCTTCTAAGACTCAGTCTGAAACCTCTGCTGTCTGCAAAAATCCTTCTGCACCCCAGTCTCCAATTACTACTTTCTGTAACAGGTCTTCTTCACCCCAGTCTCAAAACTCTGCTCTCTGTAACAGGTCTTCTGCACCCTCGTCTCCAACCTTTTCTCTCTGCAATGATCATTCTGCACCTCATTCTCTAAATCTGCTCTCTGCAACAGTCCTTCTAAACCGAGTCTCCAACCTCTGCTCTCTGCAATGATCCTTCTGCACCCCAGTCTCCATCCTCTGCTCTCTGTAAGAATTCTACTGCACCCCAGTCTTCAACTTCTCCTCTTTGTAAAAGTTCTTCTGCACCTCAGTCTCCAAGTTCTGCAATCTATAACAGTCTTCTGAACCCCAGTTTCAAACCTCTGCACTCAGAAATGATCTTTCTGAAACACAGTCTCCAACCTCTGCTCTCTTTAATAGTCCTTATGCACCCCAGTCTCCAACATCTGCTCTCTGCAATGATTCTTCTTTTCCCCAGGCTCCAACCTCTGCTCTCTGCAACGGTCCTTCTACATCCCAGTTTTCAAAATCTTCTCTCTGTAGCAGTACTTCTGCACCTCAGTCTCGAAACTCTGCTCTCTGAAACAGTCCTTCTGCACTCCTGTCTCCAAACTCTGCTCTCAGTAACAGTTCTTGTGAACCCCAAACTTCAAACTCTGCTCTCTGTAACACTCCTTCTGCACCCCAGTCTCCACTCTCTACTCTCTGTAAAAGTCTTTCTGCACCTCAGTCTCCAACCTATGCTCTATGTAAGATCCTTCTGAAACCCATTCTTCAAACTCTGGTCTCTGAAAGAGTCTTCTGCATCCCAGTCTCCAAACTCTGCTCTCTGTAACAGGCCTTCTGCACCACAGTCTCCAACATCTGCTCTCTGCAATGATCCTTCTTTTACCCAGTCTCCAAACTCTGCTCTCTGTAAAAGTCCTTTTGTATCGCAGTCTTCAACCTCTTCTCTTTGTAACGGTCCATCTGCTCCCCAATTGCCAACCTCTGCTTTAGGTAACCGTCTTTCTGCACGTCAGTCTCCAAACTCTTCTCTCTGCAACGATCTTTCTACACCTCAGTCTCCAACCTCTGCTATCTGTATAAGTCCTACTGCACCTCAGTCTCTGTCCTTTGCTCTCTGTATTTGTCCTTCTGCACCCCAGTCTCCAATCTCTGCTCTCTGTAACAATCCTTCTGCACCTCTGTCTCAAACATCTGCTCTCTGTAATAATCATTCTGCACCCCAGTCTTCCACATTTGCTCTCTGCAACGATTCTTCTGCAACTCAACTGTAACAGGCTTATTGCACCCCAGTGTTCAACCTCTGCACTCTGTAACAGTTCTTTTGCACCCCAATCTCAGAACTCTGCTCTCTATAACAGTCTTCTAAACCGCAGTCTCCAACCTCTTTTCTCTGCAACGATCCTTCTGAAACTCAGTCTCCATCCTGTGCTCTCTGCAACAGTCCTTCTTCACCGCAGTCTCCAGACGCTGCTCTTTGTAAGATCCTTTTGCATCACTTTCTCCAAACTCTCCTCTCTGTAACAGTCCTTCTGCACCTCAGGATCCAATCTCTGCTCTTTGTAAAAGTCCTTCTGCACCTCAGTCTCCAAACTTTGCTCTCTGTAATGGTCATTCTGTAATGCAGTCTCTAACCTCTGCTCTCTTTTTCAATCCTTCTTCACCTCAGTCTCCAATGTCTGCTCTCTGTAACAGTCCTTCTGCAAACTAGTCTCCAACATCTGCTCTCTACAATGGTCCTTCTGCACCAAAGTCTCCAAACTCTGCTCTCTCTAACAGTCTTTCTGTACTGCAGTCTCCAAACGCTTCTCTCTATAACGTCCTGCTGCACCCTAATTGCCAACCTCTGCTTTCTGTAACAGTTCTTCTGCACCTCAGATTCCAACCTCTGCTCTCTGTAACAGTCCTTCTAAGACTCAGTCTGAAAACTCTGCTGTCTGCAACAATTCTTCTGCACCCCAGTCTCCAACCTCTACTCTCTGTAACAGGTCTACTTCACCCCAGTATACAAACTCTGCTCTCTGTAACAGGCCTTCTGCACCCTAGTCACCAACATCTTCTCTCTGCAATGATCTTTCTGCACCTCAGTCTTTAACATCTGCTCTCTGTAATAGTCCTTCTAAACCTCAGTCTCCAACCTCTGCTCTCTGCAATGATTCTTCTGCATCCCAGTCTCCAACAACTGCTCTCTGCAACAGTCCTTCCACACCCCAGTCTAGAACCTGTGCTCTCTGCTTCAGTACTTCTGCACCCCAGTCTCCAACCTCTGCTGTCTGCAGCATTTCTTCTTCACCCAAATCTCCAACTTTTGCTCTCTGTAACTGTCCTGCTGTACCCCAGTCTCCAACCTCTGCTCTCTGTAGCGATCCTTCTGCACCTCATTTTTAACCTCTGCTCTCTGCAACGATCCTTCTGCACCCCAGTCTCCATCCTCTGCTCTCTGTAAGAATCCTTTTGCACCCTAGTCTCCAACTTCTCCTCTTTGTAAAAGTCCTTCTGCACCCCAGTCTCAATACTCTGCACTTAGAAATGATCTTTCTGAACCACAGTCTCCAACCTCTGCTCTCTTTAATAGTCCTTATGCACCCGAGACTCCAACATCTACTCTCTGCAATGATCCTTATTCTCCCCAGGCTCCAACCTCTGCTCTCTGCAACGGTCCTTCTACATCCCAGTTTCCAAAATCTTCTCTCTGTATCAGTCCTTCTGCACCTAAGTATCGAAACTCTGCTCTCTGAAACAGTCCTTCTGCAACCCTGTCTCCAACCTCTGCTCTCAGTAACAGTTCTTTTGCACCCCAATCTTCAAACTCTGCTCTCTATAACACTCCTTCTGCACCCCAGTCTCCACACTCTACTTCTCTGTAAAAGTCCTTCTGCACCTCAGTCTCCAAACTCTGCTCTCTGTAAGATCCTTCTGCAACCCATTCTCCAAATGCTGCTCTCTGTAGAATCTTCTGCACCCCAGTCTCTAAACTCTGCTCTCTGTAACAGGGCTTCTGCACCCCAGTCATCAAACTTTGCTCTCTGTAACAGGCCTTCTGCAACCCAGTCTCCAACCTCTGCTCTCTGCAACGATCCTTCTTCATCCCAGTCTCCCACATCTGCTCTCTGCAACGGTCCTTCTGCACCCCAGTCTCCATACTCTGCTCTCTGTAACAGTCCTTCTGTACGGCAATCTCCAAACTCTTCTCTCTATAATGGTCCTTCTGCACCCCAATTTCCAACCTCTGCTCTCTGCAACAGTCCTTCTCAGCCTCAATCTGAAATTTCTGCTCTCTCCAAAAATTCTTCTAAACCCCATTCTCCAAATTGTGCTATCTGTAACAATCCTTCTGCACCCGTCTCCAACATCTGCTTTCTGTAACAGGTTTTCTGCAACCCAGTCTCCAAACTCTGCTGTCTGTAACAGGCCTTTTGCACCCCAGTCTACAACCTCTGCTCTCTGCAACAATTCTTCTGCATCCCTTTCTCCAAATTCTGCTCTCTATATGATCTTTCTGCACTCCGTTCTCCAAACTTTGCTCTCTGTAACAGTCATTCTGAACCTCAGTCTCCAAACTCATCTCTCTGCAACGGCCCTTGTGCACCCCAGTATCGAAACTCTGTTCTCTGCAGCTGTTTTTCTGCACCCCAGGCTACAAAATCTGCTGTCTATAACAGTCCTTCTGCACCCCAGTCTCCAAACTCTACTTTCCGTATCAGTTATTCTGCACCCCAGTCTAAAATCTCCGCTCTCTGTAACAGTCCTTCTGAACCTCAGTCTCCATCCTCTGCTATCTGCAACAGTCCTTCTGCACCCCAGTCTCCAACCTGTGCTCTCTGCAAAAGATTATACCCCAGTATCCAACATCTGATCTCTGCAAGGATTTTTCTGCATTCCAGACTGCAACATCTGCTCTCTGCAACAGTCCTTCTACACTCCAGTCTCCAACCTCTGCTCTATGCTACAGTCCTTCTGCACCCCAGTCTTCAACCTCTGCTCTCTGCAACATTTCTTCTGCACCCCAGTCTCAAACCTGTGCTCTCTGAAACTATCCTACTGCACCTCGGTCTCCAACCTCTGCTCTCTGCAATGATCCTTCTGCATCCTAATCTCCAACCTCTGCTCTCTGCAAGAATACTTCTGCATCCCAGTCTCCAAGCTCTGCTCTCTGTAACAGTCCTTCTGCACATCAGAGTCCTACCTCTGTTCTCTGTAACAGTTTTTCTAAGCCTCAATCTGAAACCTCTGCTCTCTGCAATAATCCTTCTGCACCCCAAACTACAAACTTTGCTCCCTGTAACAGTCATTCTGCACCCCAGTCTCCAAACTCTACTTTCTGTTTCAGTAATTCTGCACCCCAGTCTAAAACCTCTAATCTCTGTAACAGTCCTTCTGTACCTCAGTCCCCAAACCCTGCTCTCCGCAACAGTACTTCTGCACCCCAGTCTCAAAACTCTGCTCTTTGCAAAAGTTCTTCTACACACCAGTCTCCAACATCTGCTCTCTGCAACAATCCTTCTGCATCCCAGTCTCCAACGTCTTCTCTCTGAAGGAGTCCTTCTCCACCCTAGTCTCCAACCTCTGCTTTCTGCTACAGTTCTTCTGCACCATAGTCTCAAACCTTTGATCTCTTCAACATTTCTTCTGCACCCGAGTCTCCAACCTGTACTCTGTAACTATCCTACTACACCCCGGTCTCCAAACTCTGCTCTCTTTAGCGATCCTTCTGCACCCTAGTCTACAAACTCTGTTCTCTGCAACGATCCTTCTGCACCCCAGTCTCCAACGTCTGTTCTCTGCAACAGTCTTTCTGACCCCAGTGTCCAGCCTCTGCTCTCTATAACATCCTTCTGCACCCCAGTTTCCAAACTCTGCTCTCTGTTGCATTCCTTCTGCACCCCGTCTCCACCATCTGCTCTTTATAACACTACTTCTGCACTGCAGTCTCCAAACTCTGCTCTCTGTAACTGTCTTTCTGACCCCAGTCTCCAACCTCTGCTCTCTGTAACGATCCTTCTGCACCTCAGTCTCCAACCTCTGCTTTCTGCAACGATCCTTCTGCAACTCAGTTTCCAACCTCTGCTCTCTGAAACGACCCTTCTGCACCACAGTTTCTAACCTCTGCACTCTGTAACAGTCCTTCTACTACTAGTATCAAACCTCTTCTCTCTGTACCAATTTTTCTGCACCTCAGTCTCCCACCTCTGCTCTCTGTAACAGTCCTTCTGCACCTCAGTCTCCAACCTCTGCTCTTTGTAACAGGCTTACTGCACCCCAGTCTCCAACCTCTGCTCTCAGTAACAGTTCTTCTGCACCCAAATCTCGAATCTCTGCTCTTTGTAACAGTCTTTCTGCACTCTAGTCTCCAACATCTTTTCTCTGCAACGATGCTTCTGAACCTCAGTCTCAAATCTCTGCTCTCTACAACAGTCGTTCTGCACCCCAGTCTCCAGACTCTTCTCTCTTTAAGATCCTTTTGCATCCCTTGCTCCAACCTCTCTTCTCTGTAACAGTCCTTCTGCACCCCAGTATCCAACCTCTGCTCACTGTAAAAGTAGTTCTGCATTTCAGTCTTCAAACTTTGCTCTCCGTAATGGTCCTTCTGCACCCTAGTCTTCAACATCTGCTCTATACAACAGTCCTTCTGTACCAAAGTCTCCAAAATCAGCTCTCTATAACGGTCCTACTGCACCCCAATTGCCAACCTCTGCTTTCTGTAACAGTCCTTCTGCACCTCAGATTCCAACCTCTGCTCTCTGTAACAGTCCCTCTGCACCTAAATTTCCAACCTCTGCTTTCTTTAACAGTCCTTCTGCACCCTAGTCTCCAACATCTGCTCTCTACAAGGGTCCTTCCCCACCAAAGTCTCCAAACTCTTCTCTTTCTATCAGTCCTTCTGTACCGCAGTCTCCAATCTCTTCTCTCTAAAACGGTCCTTCTGCACCGCAATGGCCAACCTCTGCTTTGTGTAACAGTCCTTCTGCACTTCAGATTCCAACCTCTGCTCTCTGTAACTGTCCTTCTAAGCCTCATTCTGAAACCTCTGCTGTCTGCAACAATCCTTCTGCACCCCAGTCTCCTACCTCTACTCTCTGTAACAGGTCTTCTTCACCCCAGTCTACAAACTCTGCTCTCTGTAACAGGCCTTCTGCACCCTAGTCTCCAACATCTTCTCTCTGCAATGATCTTTCTGCACCTCAGTCTCCAAAATCTGCTGTCTGCAATAGTCTTTCTAAACCTCAGTCTCCAACCTCTTCTCTCTGTAACAGTCCTTCTTCACCTCGATCTCCAAACTCTGCTCTCTGTAACAGTCTTTTGCACCCCAGCCTTATAACTCTGCTCTCTTTAATAGGCCTTCTGCAACCTAGGATCCAACATCTGCTCTCTGCAACAGTACTTCTGCACCTCAGTCTGAAAACGCTGCTCTCTGCAACAATGCTTAAGTACCCCAGTCTTAAACCTCTGCTCTTGTAACACTTCTTCTGCACCTCTGTCTCCAAAATGCTCTCTATAAGATCCTTCTGCACCCCAGTCTTCAAACTGTGCTATCTGTAACAATCCTTCTGCACCCCAGTCTCCAACCTCTGCTCTCTGTAACAGGTCTTCTGCACCCCAGTCTCCAGCCTCTGCTCTCTGTAACAGGCCTTCTGCTCCCCAGTCTCCAACCTCTTCTTTCTGCAATGATTCTTCTGCACCTCAGTCCCCAACCTCTGCTCTCTGCAACAGTTTTTCTAAACCGCAGTCTGAAACCTCTGTTCTCTGCAATGATCCTTCTGCATCCCAGTCTCCAACAACTGCTCTCTGCAAAAGTCCTTCTGCACCCCAGTCTAAAACCTCTGCTCTCTGCTACAGTACTTCTGCACCCCAGTCTTCAACCTCTGCTCTCTGCAACATTTCTTCTGCACCCAAGTCTCCAACCTGTGCTTTCTGTAACCATTCTGCTGCAACCCAGTCTCCAAACTCTGTTCTCTGTAGCAATCCTTCTGCAACTCATTCTCCAACCTCTGCTCTCTTCAACGATCCTTCTGCACCCCGTCTCCATTCTCTGCTCTCTGTAAGCATCCTTTAGCACACCAGTCTCCAAATTCTTCTCTCTGTAAAAGTCATTCTGCACCTCAGTCTCCAAGTTCTGCAATCTGTAACAGTCCTTCTGCACCCCAGTCTCAAAACTCTGAACTCAGAAATGATCTTTCTGAACCTCAATCTCCAAACTCTGCTCTCTTTAACAGTCCTTCTGCACCACAGTCTCCAACATCTGCTCTCTGCAACGATCCTTCTTCTCCCCAGGCTCCAACCTCTGCTCTCTGCATCAGTCCGTCTATATTCCAGTTTCCAAAATCTGCTCTCTGTAACAGTCCTTCTGCACCTCAGTCTCCTAACTCTGCTCTCTGAAACAGTCCTTCTGAACCCCTGTCTCCAACCTCTGCTCTCAGTAACAGTTCTTCTGCCCCCAAATCTCCATACTCTGCTCTCTGTAGCCCTCCTTCTGCACCCCAGTCTCCAACCTCTACTCTCTGTAACAGGCCTTCTGCACTCCAGTCTCCAACCTCTGCTCTCTGTAACAGCCCTTCTGCACCCCAGTCTCCAACCTGTGCTCTCTGCAATGATCCTTCTGCATTCCAGTCTCCAAACTCTGCTCTCTGTAACAGTCATTCTGCACCCCATGATTCAACATCTGCTCTCTGAAACAGTCCTTCTGCACCTCAGTCTGCAAACTCGGATCTCTGCAAAAATCCTTCTGCACCCGAGTTTCCAAACGTTGCTCTCTGTAACAGTGCTTCTGAACCTCAGTCTACAAAATGTTCTCTGTAATAACCTTCTGCAACCCAGTCACGAAATTGTGCTATCTTTAACAGTCCTTCTTCACCTCAGTCTACAAACTCTGCTCTCTGTAACAGGCCATCTTCACCCAGTCTCCAACCTCTTCTCTCTTCAAGGATCTCTCTTAACCTCAGTCTCCAACCTCTTCTTTGTGCAACAGTCCTTCTGCACCCCAGTCTCCAACATCTGCTCTCTGTAACAATCCTTCTGCAACTGAGTCTTCAACCTCTGCTCTCTGCAACGGTTCTTCTGCACCCCAGTCTCCACACTCTGTTCTCTGCAACAGTCCTTCTGCAAACCAGTCTCCAAACTCTGCTCTCTGCAACAGTCCTTCTGCACCCCAGTCTCCAAACTCTGCTCTCTGCTACAGTACTTCTGCACTCCAGTCTCCAACATCTGCTCTCTGTATCAGTGCTTTTGCACCTCAGTCTCCAACCTCTGCTCTCTGCAGCAGTCTTTTTACTCCCCAGTAACCAAAATCTGCTCTGTGTAACGATCCTTATGCACCTTAGTTTCCAAATTCTGCTGTCAGCAACGATCCTCCTTCACCTCAGTCTCCAAATCTGATCTCTGTATCAGTCCTTCTGCAACACAGTCTCCAACCTCTGCTCTCTGTAACAATCCTTCTGCACCAGAGTTTCTAACCTCTGCTCTCTTGAACAGTCCTTCATCACCCCAGTCTCCAACATCTACTCTCTGCAACAATCCTTCTTCTCTCCAGGCTTCAATCTCTCCTCACAGCAACGGTCCTTATACACCCCAGTTTCCAAACTCTGCTCTCTGTAACACTCTTTCTGCACCACAGTCTTCACACTCTACTCTATGTAAAAGTCTTTCTGCACCTCCATCTCCAACCTCTGTTCTCTGTAAGATCCTTCTGCCACGCATTCTCCTAATGCTGCTCTCTGTAACAGTCCTTCTGCACCCCAATCTTCAAACTCTGCTCTCTGTATCAGGCCTTGTGCACCCCAGTCTCCAACCTGTGCTCTCTGCAACTATCCTTCTGCACCCCGGTATCAAAACTCTGCTCTCTGCCACAGTCCTTCTGCACCCCAGGATACAACATCTGCTTTCTGCAACAGTCCTTCTGCACCTAAGTCTGAAAACTCTGCTCTCTGCCACAATCCTTCTGCACCCCAGTTTCCAACCTTTGCTCTCTATAATAGTCCTTCTGAACCTCAGTCTCAAAAATGCTCTCTGTATGATCTTTGTGCAACCCAGTCTGGAAATTGTGCTATCTGTAACATTCCTTCTGCACCCCAGTCTCCAAACTCTGCTCTCTGTAACAGGCCTTCTGCACCCCAGTCTCCAACCTCTTCTCTCTGCAACGATCCTTCTTCACCTCAGTCTCAAACTCTGCTCTCTGCAACAGTCCTTCTGGACCCCAGTCTCCAAACTCTTCTCTCTGTAACAATCCTTCTGCACCCCTGTCTCCAAACTTTGCTCTCTGTAAAAGTCCTTCTCTACTGCAGTCTCCAAACTCTGCTCCCTGTAACGGTCCTTCTGAACCCCAGTCTCCAACCTCTGCTTTGTGTATCAGTTCTTCTGCACCCCAGTCTCCAACCTCTGCTCTCTGTATCAGTCATTTTGCACCTCACTCTCCAACCTCTGTTTTCTTCAGCAGTCTTTTTACACCCCAGGAGCCAAACTCTGCTCTGTGTAACTATCCTTCTGCACCATAGTTTCCAACCTCTGCTCTGTGAAATGATCTTTCTGCACCCCAGTATCCAAACTCTGTTCTCTGTATCAGTCCGTCTGCACCACAGTTTCCAAACTCTGCTCTCTGCATCAGTCCTTATGCACCCAAGTCTCCAAACTCTGCTCTCTGCAACATTTCTTCTGCACCCCAGTCTCCAACCTGTACTCTCTGTAACTGTCCTTCTGCGACTCAGTCTCCAACCTCTGCTCTCTGTAACAGTCCTTCTGCACCCCAGTCTCCAACATCTGCTCTCTGCAACAATCCTTCTTCTACCCAGTCTCGAAACTCTGCTCTCTGTAAAAGTCCTTTTGTATTGCAGTCTCCAAACTCTTCTCTTTGTAATGGTCCATCTGCATCCCAATTGCCAACCTCTGCTTTCTATAAAAGTTCTTTTGCACCTAAGACTCCAACCTCTCCTCTCTGTAACAGTACTTCTAAGCCTCAATCTGAAACCTCTTCTCTCTACATTGATACTTCTACACCCCAGTCTCCAAACTGTGCTATGTCTAACAATCCTTCTGCACCCAAGTCTCCAACATCTGCTCTCTGCAAGGATCATTCTGCATCCCAATCTCAAACGTCTGCTCTCTGCAACAGTCCTTCTACACCCCAGTCTCCAACCTCTGCTCTCTGCTACAGTCCTTCTTCATCCCAGTCTCCAGCATCTGGTCTCTGCAACATTTCTTATGCACCCCAGTCTCCAACCTGTGCTTTCTGTAACTATCCTACTGCACCCTGGTCTCCAAACTCTGCTCTCTGTAGCGATCTTTCTGTACCTCAGTCTCCAACTTCTGCTCTCTCTAACGATCTTTCTGCACCCCAGTCTCCAAACTCTGCTCTCTGCAACAGTCCTTCTTCACCTTATACTCCAAGCTCTGCTCTATGTAACAGTCCTTCTGCACATCAGTGTCCAAAATCTTCATTCTGTAACAATCTTTCTGCACCTCAGTCTCCAAGCTCTGCTCTCTGCAATGATCCTTCGGCACCACAGTCTCCAAGCTCTGCTCTCTTTAACAATTCTTCTAAACCCCAATCTCAAAACTCTGCTCTCTGTAACACTCTTTCTGCATCCAGTCTCCATCCTCTGCTCTCTGTAAGAATTTTTTGACACCCCAGTCTCCAACCTCTCTTCTCTGTAAAAGTCCTTCTGCACCTCAGTATCCAACCTCTGCAATCTGTAACGGTCTTTCTGCACCCCAGTCACTAACCTCTTCTCTCTGAAATGATCCTTCTGCACCTCAGTCTCCAACCTCTGCTCTCTGTAACAGTCATTCTGCACCCCAGTCTCCAACATCTGCTCTCTGCAACGATCCTTCTTCTCCCCAAGCTCCAAGCTCTGCTCTGTGCAACGGTCCTTCTGTACCACAGTTTTCAACCTCAGCTCTCTGTAACAGTCTTTCTGCACCTCATTCTCCAAACTCTGCTCTCTGAAACAGTTTTTCTGCACCCCAGTCTCCAACATCTGTTCTCGGTAACAGTTCTTCTGCACCCCAAACTCAAAATTCTGCTCTCTGTAACACTCATTCTGCACCCCAGTCTCCACACTCTCATCTCTGTTACAATCCTTCTGGACCTCAGTCTCAAACCTCTGCTCTCTGTATCAGTTCTCCTGCACCTCCGTCTCCAAATTTGTTCTCTGCAATAGTCCTTCTGTACCCCAGTTTTAACCTCTGCTCTCTGCAACATTTCTTCTTCTCCCCAGTCTCTGAACTGTGCTTTCTGTAACATTGTTCCTGACCCCAGTTTCCAACCTCTGCTCTCTATAAAGATCCTTCTGCACCTCAGTCCCCAAACTCTGATCTCTGAAAGGATCCTTCTGCACCTCAGGTTCCAATGTCTGCTCTCTGCAACGATCCTTCTGCACCCCAGTTCCCAACCTCTGCTCTCTGTAACAGTACTTCTGCACCTCAGTCGATAACCTCTCCTCTCTGAATCAATCCTTCTGCACCTCCATCTCCAAACTCTGCTCTCTGTAACAGGCCTTCAACACCCCAGTCTCCAACCTCTGCTCTCTGTAACAGTTCTTCTGCACCACAATCTCGAACCTCTTCTCTCTGTAACAGTCCTTCTGCACCCCAGTCTCCAACCTCTGCTCTCTATACAGTTCTTCTGCACCCCAATCTCCAAACTCTGCTGTCTGTATCACTCCTTCTGCACCAAAGTCTCCATCCTCCGCTCTCTGTAAGAATCCTTCTGAACCCCAGTCTCCAAACTCTGCTCTCTGTAAAAGTCCTTCTGCAACTCAGTCTCCAACCTCTGCTCTCACTAACGGTTTTTCTGCACCTCAGTCTCTAAACTCTGCTCTCTGTAACGATCCATCTGCCACTCAGTCTCCAACCTCTGCTCTATGTAACAGTCCTTCTGCACCCTACTCTCCAACATCTGCTCTCTGAAAGTATCCTTCTTCTTCCTAGTCTCCAACCTCTGCTCTCTGTAACAGTCCTTTTGTATCACAGTCTCCAACCTCTTCGCTTTGTAACGGTCCTTCTGCTTTCCAATTGCCAGCCTCTGCTTTCTGTAACAGTCTTTCTGCACCCCAGTCTCCAGACTCTGCTCTCTGGAAGATCATTTTTCATCCCAGTCTCCAAACTTTGCTCTTTGTAGCAGTTCTTCTACACCCCAGTATCCAAACTCTGCTCTCTTTAAATGTCCTTAGGCACCTCAGTCTTCAACCTTTGCTCTCTGTAATGGTCCTTCTGCACCCCAGTCTCAAAACTCTGCTCTCTGTAACAATACTTCTGCACCTCAGTCTCCAACGTCTGCTCTCTGTAACAGTCCTTCTCTACCCCAGTCTCCAACATCTGCTCTCTGCAACGGTCCTTCTGCACCCCAGTCTCCAAACTCTGCTCTCTGTAACAGCCCTTCTGTACCGCAGTCTCCAACCTCTTCTTTGTATAATGGTTCTTCTACACGCGAATTGCTAACCTCTGCTTTCTGGAACAGTTCTTCTGAGCCTCAGATTCCAAACTCTGCTCTCTGTAACAGTCCTTATAAGCCTCAGTCTGAAACTTCTGCTCTCTGCAACGATCCTTCTGCACCCCAGTCTCCAAAATGTGCTATCTGTAAAAATCCTTCTGCACCCCTGTCTCCAACCTCTGTTGTTTGTAAAAGGTCTTCTTCACCCCAGTCTCAAACTCTGCTCTCTATAACAGGCCTTCTACATCCCAGTCTCCAACCTCTTCTCTCTGCAACGATCATTCTGCACCTTAGTTTCCAACCTCTGCACTCTGTGACAGTTTTTCTGCACCCCAGTCTCAAACATCTGCAATCTGCAGTGATTCTTATTCTACCCACTCTCCAACCTCTGCTCCCTGTAACAGTCCTTTTGTATTGCAGTCTTCAACCTCTTCTTTTTGTAACGGTTCTTCTGCTCTCCAATTGCCAACCTCTGCTTTCTGAAAAAGTCCTTCTGCACCCCAGTCTCTAACCTCTTCTTTCTGCAACGATCCTTCTGCACCTCAGTCTCTAAACTTTGCTCTCTGCAACAGTCCTTCTGCACCTCAGTCTCCAGACTCTGCTATCTGTGAGATCCATTTGCATCCCAGTCTCCAACATCTGCTCTCTGTAACAGTCCTTCTGCACCACACTATCCAACCTGTGCTCTCTGGAAAAGTCCTTCTGCACATCAGTCTCAAACCTTTGCTCTTTGTAATGGTCCTTCTGCACCCCAGTATTCAAACTCTGCTCTCTGTAACAATCCTTCTGCACCTCAGTCTTCAACGTCTGCTCTCTGTAACAGTCCTTCTGCACCCCAGTCTCCAACATCTGCTCTGTGCAACGGTCCTTCTGCACACCAGTCTCCAAAGTCTGCTCTCTGTAACAGTCCTTCTGCACCTCAGAATCCAACCTCTGCTCTCTGTAATAGTTCTTCTAAACCACAGTCTGAAACCTCTGATCTTTACAATGATCCTTCTTCACCCCAGTCTTCAACCTGTGCTCTCTGTAACAGTCCTTCTGCACCACAGTCTCCAACCTTTGCTCTCTGCACAAGTCCTTCTGCACCCCAGTCTCCAAGCTCTTCTCTCTGCAACAGTCCTACTACACTCCAGTCTCCAACCACTGCTCTCTGCAAGGATCCTTTTGCATTTCAGTCTCCAACTTCTGCTCTCTGCAACAGTCCTTCTGCACTCCAGTCTCCAACCTCTGCTCTCCGCTACAGTCCTTCTTCACCCCAGTCTCAACACTCTGCTCTCTGCAACATTTCTTCTGCACCCCAGTCTCCAACCTGTGCTCTCTTTAACTGTCCTTCTGTACCCCAGTATCCAACCTCTGCTCTCTGTAGCTATTTTTCTGCACCTCAGTCTTCAACCTCTGCTCTCTTCAAGATCTTTCTCCACCTCAATCTCCAAATTCTGCAATCTGTAACGGTCCTTCTTCACCCCAGTCTCCAACCTCTGCTCTCTGAAACAATCCTTCTGAACTTAAGTCTCCAACCTCTGCTCTCTGTAACAAACCTTCTGCACCCCCCTCTCCAAACTCTGCACTCTGTAACAGGCCTTCTGCAACCCAGTTTCCAACCTCTTCTCTCTGCAACGATCCTTCTTCACCTGAGTCTCCATCCTCTGCTCTCTGCAACTTTTCTTCTGAACCCCAGTGTCCTTCCTCTGCTATCTGTAAGAATCCTTCTGCACCCCAGTCTCCAACCGTTCCTCTCTGTAACAGTCCTTCTGCACCTCAGTGTCCAACCTCTGCTCTCTGTAATGAACCTTCTGAACCTCAGTCTCTAACCGCTGCTTTCTGCAACAGGCCTTCTGAACCCCATTCTCCAACCTATGCTTTCTGGATCAGTCTTTTTTCACACCAGTATCTTAACTCTGCACTCTGTAACAGTCCTTCTGTACCGCATTTTCGAAACTCTGCTCTCTGTAATTGTCCTTCTGCACCCCAGTCTTCAACGTCAGCTTTCTTTTTCAGTTCTTCTTCACCCCATTCTCCAACATCTGCTCTCAGTAAGAGTCTTTCTTAAACCCAGTCTCCAACTTCTGCTCTCTGCAACATTTCTTCTGCACCCCAGTCTCAATCGGTGCTCTCTATAACTGTACTTCTGCACCCCAGTCTCCAACCTCTCCTCTCTGTAACGATCTTTCTGCACCACAGTCTGAAACCTCTGCTCTCTGCAACGATCCTTCTGACCCTCAAAATCCAACCTCTGGTCTCCGCAATGAAACTTCTGCACCCCAGTCTCCAAACGTGCTCTCTGTAAGAGTCCTTCTGCACTTCAGTCTCCAATCTCTGCTCTCTGTAACAATCCTTCTGCACCTCAGTCTCCATTCTCTGCTATCTGTAACAATCCATCAGCACACCAGACTCTAACCTCTGTTCTCTGTAACAGGTCTTCTGCAACACAGTCTCCAAACTCTGCTCTCTGTAATAGGCCTAATGCACCCCAGTCTCCAACCTCTTCTCTCTGCATGATCGTTCTCCACTTCAGTCTCCAACCACTGCTCTCTGCAACAGTCCTTCTGCACCCAGTCTCCTACCTCTGCTCTCTGTAAGATCCTTCTTCACACCGGTCTCCAAACTTTGCTCTCTGTAACAGTCCTTCTGCACCTCAGTCTCCAAAGTCTGCTCTCTGATACGGTCCTTCTGCACCCCAGTATCAATCCTCTATTCCCAGCAACAGTCATTCTGCACCCCAGGCTCCAAACTCTGCTCTCTGTAACAGTTGTTCTGTACCGCAGATTCCAACCTCTGCTGTCTGTAACGTTTTTTCTGCACCCCAGTCTCCAAACTCTACTTTCCATATCAGTTATTCTGCACCCCAGTCTCCAAACAGTGCTCTCTGCAACTGTCCTGCTGCACCCCAGTCTCCAACCTCTGCTCTCTGTAGTGATCCTTATGCATCTAAGTTTCCAACTTCTGGTCTCTGCAACAGTCCTTCTGCACCCCAGTCTCCAAGCTCTGCTCTCTGTAACAGTAATTCTGCACATTAGTGTCCAAACTCTGCTCTCTGTAAAAATTCTTCTTCACCTCAGTCTCCAAACTCTTTTCTCTGTAACAGGCCTTCTGCACCCCAGTCTTCAACCTCTGCTCTGTAACAATCTTACTGCACCTCACTCTCCAAACTCTGCTCTCTGTAACAGACCTTCTGCACCCCATTCTCCAACATCTGCTCTCTGTAACAGTTCTTCTGGTCAGCAATTTACAAACTCTGCTCTCTCTAATGCTCCTTCTGCACACCAGTCTCCATCCTCTGTTCTCTGTAACAGTCCTTCTGCACCTCAGTCTGACACCTCTGCTCTCTGCACAATTTTTCTGCACCCCAGTCTCCAAACACTGCTCTGTATAACAGTCCACCTGCACCTCAGTCTCCAACCTCTCCTCTCTGTAACAGGCCTTCTGCAAGCCAGTCTCCAAACTTTTCTCTCTGTAGCAGGCCTTCTGCAACCCAGTCTCCAAAATCTGCTCTCTGCAATGATCCAACAGCACCCCACTCTCCAACTTCTGATCTCTGCAACAGTCCTTCTGCACCTCAGTCTCCAAATTCTGCTGTCTCTAAGGTGCTTCTGCACCCCTTTATCCAACCTCTGCTCTCTGTAACAGTCCTTCTGCACCTCAGTCTCTTACCTCTGCTCTCTCTAACAATCCTTCTGCACCTCATTCTCCCAACTCTGCTCTCTGTAAGATCCTTTTGCAACCAAGTCTTTAAACTCTGCACTCTGTAAGAGTACTTCTGCACTACAGTCTCCAAGCTCTTCTCTCTGCAACGATTCTTCTACACCCCTGTCTCCAATATCTGCTCTCTGCAACAGTCCTGCCGCACAACAGTCTCCAATCTCTTCTCTCTGTAATAGTCCTTCTGCACCCCAGTCTCCAAACTCTGCTCTCTTCAACGATTATTCTGGACTCCAGTCACCAATGTCTGCTCTCTGCAACAGTTCTTCTGCACCATAGTCTCCAACCTCTGCTCTCTGTAAGATCTATCTGCACACCAGTTTCCAAACTCTGCTCTCTGTAACATTCCTTCTCCACCCCATTCTCCAACCTCTGTCCTCTGCAACAGTCCTTCTGCTCCCCAGTCTCGAACATCTGCTCTCTGTAACAGTCCTTCTGTACCGCAGTCTCCAACCTCGGCTCTTCGTAACGGTCCTTCTACACCCCAGTCTCCAACCTCTGCTTTCTGTATCAGTCTGTCTGAAACCCTGTCTCCAACGTCTGATTTTTGTATCTATCCTTCTACACCTCAGTCTCCAAACTGTGCTCTATGTAAGAGTCCTTTTGCACCCCAGTTCCCAACATCTGTTCTGGATAACAGTCCTATACCACAGTCTCCGACATCTGCTCTCTGTAAAAGTCCTTCTGCACCCCAATTTCAAAACTCTGCTTCCTGTAACAGTCCTTCTGCACATGCGTCTCCAAACTCTGATCTCTTTAACAGTCCTTCTACACCCCAGTCTCCAAACTCTGCTTTCTGTATAAGTCTTTCTGAACCCCAGTCTCCAACCTCTGTCCTCTGTATCTATCCTTCTGCAACTCAGTCTCCAACCTCTTTCCTATGCAACAGTTATTGTATACTGCAGTCTTCAAACTCTACTCTCTGTAAAGGTCTTTCTGCAGCACATACTCCAAACTCTGCTTTCTCTATCAATCCTTCTGCACTCTAGTCTCCAAATTCTGCTCTCTCTAAGAGTCTTTCTGCACCTCAGTATCCAACCTCTGCTCTCTGTACCAGTCCTTCTGCACCCCAGTCTCCAAACTCTGATCTCTGCAACAATCCTTCTGCACCCTAGTCTCCAACGTCTTCTCTCTGCAACAGTCCTTCTGCATCCCAGTCTGCAAACTCTGCTCTCTGTAACAATATTTCTGCCACTCAGTCTCCAACCTCTGCTCTATGTAACAAGAATTTTGCACATCAGTCTCCAACCTCTGCTCTCCGCAACAGTCCTTCTGCATTCCAGTCTCCAAACTCTGCTCTCTGCAACAGTCCTTCTGCACAACAGTCTCAAACCTCTGCTCTCTGCAAAAGTCCTTCTCCACCCCAGTCTCCAAACTCTGCTCTCTTCAACAGTCCTTCTGCACCAAAGTATCCAACCTCTGCTCTCTGTAAGATCCTTCTGCACTTCAGTATCCAAACTCTGCTCTCTGTAAGATCCATCTGAACCCCAGTCTCCAAACTCTACTCTCTGTAATAGTCCTTCTGCACCCCAGTCTCAAAACTCTGCTCTCTCTAACAGTCCTTCTGCACCTCAGTCTCCAACCTCTGCTCTGTGTAACAGTCCTTCTGAACCCCAGCTTCTAAAATCTGCTCTCTTGAACGATCCTTCTTGAACCCAGTCTCTAATGTCTGCTCTTTGCAACAGTCCTTCTGCACCACAGTCTCCAAACTCTGCTCTATGTAAGATCTTTCTGCACTGCAGTTTCCAAACTCTGCTCTCTGTTACATTCCTTCTCCACCCCAGTCTCCAAACTCTGTCCTCGGCAACAGTTTTTCTGCTCCCCATAATCCGAGATCTGCTCTCTGTAACAGGCCTTCTGTACCGCAGTCTCCAACCTCTGCTCTTTGTAACGATCCTTCTACACCACAGTCTCCATCTCTGCTTTCTGTATCAGTCTGTCTGAACGCCAGTCTCCAACCTCTGTTCTCTGTATCTATCCTTCTGCACCTTAGTCTCTAACCTGTGCTCTATGTAAGAGTCCTTCTGCACCCCAGTCTCCAACCTCTGCTCTCGGTAACAGACTTATACCGCAGTCTCCAACCTCTGCTCTCTGTAATGGTCCTTCTGCAGCCCAATTTCGGAACTCTGCTTTCTGTAACAGTCCTTCTGCACCTGAGTCTCCAAACTCTCCTCTCTGTAACAGTCCTTCTACACCTCAACCCCCTACATCTGCTCTCTGTAACAGTCCTTCTGCACCTCAGTCTGACACCTCTGCTCTCTGCACGATCCTTCTGCACCCCAGTCTCTAAACACTGCTCTGTATAACAGTCCACCTGCACCTCAGTCTCCAACCTCTCCTCTCTGTAACAGGCCTTCTGCAAGCCAGTCTCCAAACTTTTCTCTCTGTAGCAGGCCTTCTGCAACCCAGTCTCCAAAATCTGCTCTCTGCAATGATCCAACAGCACCCCACTCTCCAACTTCTGATCTCTGCAACAGTCCTTCTGCACCTCAGTCTCCAAATTCTGCTGTCTCTAAGGTGCTTCTGCATCCCTTTATCCAACCTCTGCTCTCTGTAGCAGGCCTTCTGCACCCAAGTCTCCAAACTCTGCTCTCTGCAATGATCCTTCTGAATAACAATCTCCAATTTCTGGTCTCTGCAATGATTCTACTGCACCCCATTATCCAACCTCTGATCTCTGTAAGATTCTTCAGCAACACTTTCTTCAAAATCTGCTCTCTGTACCAGTCCTTCTGCACCCCAGTCTCCAACCTCTCCTCTCTGTACCAGGCCTTCTGCACGCCAGTCTCCAAATCTGCTCTCTTTAACAGGCCTTCTGCACGCAAGTCTCCAACATGTGCTCTCTGCAAGGATCCTTCTGCACCTCAGTCTTTAACCTCTGCTCTCTGCAATGATCCTACTGCACCCCAGTCTCCAACCTCTGATCTCTACAACAGTCCTTCTGCAGCTCAGTCTCCAAATTCTGCTCTCTCTAAGATCCTTCTGCACCGCTGTCTCCAACCTTTTCTCTCTTTAACATTTTTTCTTCACCCCAGTATTCAACCTCTGGTTTCTGTATCAGTCCTTCTGAACCCCAGTCTCAACCTCTGCTCTCTGTGTCTATCCTTCTTCACCTCAGTCTCCAACCTGTGCTTTCTGTAACAGTCCTTCTGCACCCAACTCTCGAACCTCTGCTCTCTGTAACATTCTTTCTATACCTTTGTCTCCAAACTCTGCTCTCTGAAACTGTCCTTCTGCACCTCAATTTCCAAACTCTGCTTTCTGTAACAGTCCTTCTGCACCTCAGTTTCAAAACTCTGCTCTCCGTAACAGTCCTTCTACACCTCAATCTCCAACCTCTGCTCTCTTTAATAGTACTTCTGCACCTCAGTCTGAAACCTCTCCTCTCCACGATGCTTCTGCACCCCAGGCTCCAACCACTGCTCTCTGTAACAGTCCATCTGCACCTTAGTCTCCAACCTCAGCTCTCTGTAAGATCTTTCGGCAACACTTTCTTCAAAATCTGCTCTCTATACCAGTCCTTCTGGACCCCAGTCACCAACCTCTCTTTTCTGTAACAGGCCTTCTGCACGCCCGTCTCCAAATCTGCACTCTTTAGCAGGCCTTCTGCACGCAAGTCTCCAACCTCTGCTCTCTGCAACGATCCTTCTGCACCCCACTCTTTAACCTCTGTCTCTGCAATGATCCTACTGCACTTCAGTATCCAACCTCTGATCTCTACAACAGTCCTTCTGTAGCTCAGTCTCCAAATTCTGCTCTCTGTATGATCCTTCTGCACCACTGTCTCCAACCTCTGCTCTCCGAAACAGTTCTTCTGCACCCAAGTCTCCATACTCTGCTCTCTTCAACAGTCCTTAGGCACCCAAGTTACCAACATCAGCTCTCTTTTACAGTCCTTCTCCACCCCAGTCTCCAACCTCTGCTCTCTGTAACACTCCTCCTGTACTGCAGAATTCAACCTCTGCGCTCTGTAAGGGTCTTTCTGCACCCCAGACTCCAATCTCTGCATTCTGTATCAGTCCTTCTGCAACCCAGTCTCCCACCTCTGCTCTCTATAACAGTTCTTATGCACCCCAGTCTCCAAAGTCCGCTATCTGCAACAGTCCTTCTTCACCCCAGTCTCCAAACTCTGCTCTCTGTAACAATTCTTCTGCACCTCAGTCTCCAATCTCTGTACTCTGCAACGTTACTTCTGCACCTCAGTCTCCAAAATCTACTCTCTGTAACCGTCTTTCTACACCTGATTCTTTAAACTCTGCTCTCTGTAGGATCCTTCTCTAACCCAGTCTCCAAACTCTGCTCTCTGTAACAGTCCTTCTGCACACCAGTCTCCAAACTCTGCTCTCTGCACCAATCCTTCTTCACCCAGTCTCCAACCTCTGCGCTCTGCAACAGTCCTTCTGAAGACCAGTCTCCAACATCTGCTCTCTGCAAAGGTCCGTCAGCAACTCAGTATAAAAACTCTGCTCTCTGCAACGATCCTTCTGCACCTCAGTGTCCTACCTCTGCTCTCTGCAAGACCCTTCTGAAACCAAGTCTCCAAACTCTGCTCTCTGTATCAGTCCTTCTGCAGAATAGTTTTCAACCTCTGCTCTCTGTAACAGGAATTTTACATCCCAGTCTCGAACCTCTGCTCTCTGTAACAGGCCTTCAGAACCACAGTCTCCAACCTCTTCTCTCTGCAATAATTTTTCTCCACCCCAGTCTCCAACTTCTGCTCTCTGCAACAGTCCTGCACCCTAGTCGCCAACGTCTGCTCTCTGTAAGATCCTTATGCACTCCAGTCTCCAACCTCTTCTCTCTGCAACGATTCTTTTTCATCCCAGTCTCCAACATCTGCTCTCTGCAACAGTCCATTTGCACACCAGTCTCTAAACTCTGCACTCTGTAAGATCCATCTGATCCCCAGCCTCCACCCTCTGCTCTCTGTAAGATCATTCTGCACTCCAGTTTCTAAACTCTGCTTTCTGTAAAATTCCTTCTCCACCCCAGTCTCCAACTCCTGTCCTCTGCAACAGTTCTTCTGCGACCTTCTCTCTGTAACAGTCCTTCTGTACCTCAGTCCCTAACCTCTGCTCCCTTTAGCCGTCAATCTACACCCCAATTTTCAACCTCTGCTTTCTGTTACAGTCCTTCGGCACCTTAGTCTCCCAACTCTGCTCTCTGTAACACTTCTTCTACACCTCAGTCTCAAACCTCTGTTCTCTGTAACAGTCCTTCTTCACCCCAGTCTCCAACCTCTACTATTGGAAACAGTTCTATACCGCAGTCTTCAACCTCTGCTCTCTTTAATGATCCTTCTGCATTCCAATTTCCAAACTCTGCTTCCTGTAACAGTCCGTCTGCACCTGAATCTCCAAACTCTGTTCTCTGTAACAGTCTTTCTACACCCGTCTTCAACTTCTGCTCTCTGTAACAGTTTTTCTGCACCCAGTCTTTAACCTCTGCTCTCTGCAATGATCCTACTGCACACCAGTCTCCAAACTATGATCTCTACAACAGTCCTTCTGCACGTAGGTCTCCAACCTCTGCTCTCCGCAACAGTTCTTCTGAACCCCAGTCTCCAAACTCTGCTCTCTGCAACATTCCTCCGGCACCCTAGATACCAACATCAGCTCTCTTTTACAGTCCTTCTGCACCCCAGTCTCCAAACTCTGCTCTCTGAAACAGTCCTCCTATACTGCAGAATCCAAACTCTGCTCTCTGTATCGGTCTTTCTGCACCCCAGACTCCAATCTCTGCTTTCTGTATCAGTCCTTCTGCACCCCAGTCTCCAAACTCTTCTCGCTATAACAGTCCTTCAGCACCCTAGTCTCCAAAATCCGCTATCTGCAACACTCCTTCTGCAACCCAGTCTCCAACCTCTGCTATCTGTAAAAATTATTCTTCACCTCAGTCTCCAAACTCTGTACTCTGCAACGTTACTTCTGCACCTCAGTCTCCAACATCTACTCTCTTTTTCAGTCTTTCTGCACCTGATTCTTCAACCTCTGCTCTCTCTAAGATCCTTCTCCAACCCAGTCTCAAAACTCTTCTCTTTGTAACAGGCCTTCTGCACTCCATTTTCCAACCTCTGCTCTCTTTAACCATCCTTCTGCACCCCAGTCTCCAAACTCTGCTCTCTCCAAGGATCCTTCTACACCTCACTTTCCAACCTCTGCTCTCTGCAGGGATTCTTCTGCACCACAATCTCCAACCTCTGCTCTCTGCAACAGTCCTTCTGCACACCAGACTCCAACATCTGCTCTCTGCAACAGTCCTTCAGGAAATCAGTCTAAAAAGTCTGCTCTCTGTAATAATCCTTTTGCACCTCAGTCTCCTACCTCTGCTCTCTGTAAGACCCTTCTGCCACCCAGTCTCCAAACTCTGCTCTCTGTAACAGTCCTTCTGCAGAATAGTTTCCAACTTCTGCTCTCTGTAAGAAGAATTTTGCAACCCAGTCTCGTACCTCTGCTCTCTGTAACAGGCCTTCAGAACCCAAGTCTCCAACATCTTCTCTCTGCAATGATTTTTCTCCAAACCAGTCTCCAACCTCTGCTCTTGGCAACAGTCCTTCTGCACCCTACTCACCAACCTCTGCTCTCTGTAAGATCCTTATGCACTCCAGTCTCCAACTCTTCTCTCTGCAATGATTCTACATCCCAGTCTCCAACATCTGCTCTCTGCAACTGTCCTTTTGCACCCCAGTCTCCAAACTCTGCTCTCTGTAAGATCCATCTGTACCCCAATCTTTAACCTCTGCTCTCTGTAACAGTCCTTCTGCACACCAGTCTCCAAACTCTGCTCTATGTAACTGTTCTTCTGCAACTCACTCTCCAAACTCTGCTCTCTGTAACAGTCCATCTGCACCTCAGTCTCTAAAATCTGCTCTCTGCCACGATCCTTCTGGACCCCAGTCTTCTACTTCTGCTCTCTGCAACAGTCCTCCTGCACCACAGTCTCCAGACTCTGCTCTCTGTAAGATCCTTCTGCACTCCAGTTTCCAAACTCTGCTCTCTGTAACATTCCTTCTCCACCCCATTCCCCAACTTCTGTCCTCTGCAACAGTCCTGCTGCTCCCAAGTCTCCGAGATCTGCTCTATGTAACCTTTTATCTCTGCCACAGTCCTTCTGCAGCTCAGTGTAAAAACTCTGCTCTCTATAAGATCCTTCTGAAACCCAGTCTCCAAAATCTACTTTCTGCAATGGTCCTTCTGTAAACAAGTCTCCAACCTCTGTTCTCTACAACAGTCATACTGCACCCCACTCTCCAACGTCTGCTCTCTGTAAGAGTCTTTCAGTCTCCAATCTCCATTCTCTGTAAGGGTTCTTCTGCAACCCAGTCTTAAACCTCTGATTTCGGTATCAGTCCTTCTGCACTGCAGTCTCCAAACACTGCTCTCTCCAACGATCCTTTTGCACCTCAGTCTCAAACCTCTGCTCTCTCTAACAGTCCTTCTGTACCTTATTATTTAACCTCTGCTCTCTGTAAGATTATTTTCCAACCCAGTCTCCGAACTCTGATCTCTGTAACTGTCCTTCTGCACCCTAGTCTCCAGGAACTGCTCTCTGTAACAGGCCTTCTTAACCCCAGTCTCCAAACTCTGCTGTATGTAACAGGCATTTTGCGACCAGTCTCCAAACTCTTCTCTATTCAGTGATCATTCTCCACCCCAGTCTTCAACCTCTGCTCTCAGCAACAGTCCTTTTGCACCCCAGTCTCCAGCCTATGCTCCCTGTAAGATCATTCTGCACACCTGTCTCCAACCTCTGCTCTCTGTAACACTCCTCTGCACCTCAGTCTCCAACTTCTGCTCTCTGCAACAGTCCTTTTTCACCACAGTCTCCTAACTTTGCTCTCTGTAACAGTTTTTCTGCACCTCAGTCTTTAACCTGTGCTCTCTGTAAAAGTCGTTCTGCACCCAAGTCTCCAACCTGTGCTCTCAGTAAAAGTCCTTCTGCACCAAAGTCTCAAACCTCTGCTCTCTCTAAAAATCCTTCTTAACCCAAGTCTCAAAACTCTGCTCTCTGCAACGATCCTTCTGCACCCCAGTATACAAAGTCTCCTCTCTGTTACAGTCCTCCTGCACCCCAGTCTTCAAACTCTGCTTTCTGTAACTGTCTTCTGCATCTCAGTTTCCATCCTCTGCTCTATGCAACAGTTCTTCTTCAACCAAGTCTCCAACGTCTGCTCTCTGAAAATGTCCTTCTAAACCCTAGTCTCCAACCTCTGCTCTCTGTAACAGTCCTTCTACACCGCATTCTCCATACTCTGCTCCCCCCAAGGATACTTCTGCACCCCAGTCTCCATCTTCTGCTCTCTGCAGCTTTCCTTTTGCACCACAGTCTCCAGCATTTGCTCTCTGCAACAGTACTTCTCCACCCCAGTCTCCAAACTCTGCTCTCTGTAACAGTCCTTCTGCACTATTCTAGGAGGGTGCCCATTTTTTCCCATCTATAAATAACACAATCATTTACCACTGTCAAAAATCTCTACAGATTCGAATGTTCGGATCACTGCTCCACCACATGGCCTCTTCTACTTCAGGGTCCCCTTATTCTCACTGAAATCATGGAGCCCGTTTCAACGATGCCATCCATTAATGTCTTCCCAGGCTGTCGAGGGCAGCGGCTGCAGGTTTCACAAGGATCTGGTGCTGCCTTCTGAGCGCATGTCCACCAGGCCTTGGCGAAGGCTGGTGCTCCAGGCCCTCCTCCAGATCCATCTGTGAGGCCAGGGAAGGGGTCACATAACATGCCATCCAACACCTTATTTATTTCTGATCACCACCCTCTCCATTATTCCAGGATCATATTGGTCATTGAACTTAAGCAAACACTGAGTCCAGATTTCAGTCCATCAACCAAAGAGAGTCTAATAGCCACTCCCCGTGGCTCAGGAAAATCCTTGGCCCTAACATTTCTGGTGATTACATCCCTGTGACTACATTCAAGATGATCCAGCAATATGTCCTGACTTCTTTGGTCTAGAAGACTCAAACAAATTCTCTTATATATTCTGAAGGCTCCTATTAACAAAATACAGTAAAATATTTACCTTTTATTTTGGTGTGATCTTTATATTCTCCTGGGCTATATTTTATACTCTTACCTGAGGCGTTCTAGGATCAGACCCCAATTAAGAGTCTGGTGACAATGTGGGATGATGGATGAGCATCTTAAAGACAATTGGGCTGGGAATGTGGCTCAAACAGTAGTGCACTTGCCTGTCATGCATACAGCCCGGGTTCGATCCTCAGCACCACAACCACATACCAACAAAGATGTTGTGTCCGCTGAGAACTAGAAAATGAATGTTAAAAATTCTCTCTCTCTCTCTCTCTCTCTCTCTCTCTCTCTCTCTCTCTCTCTCTCTCTCTCTCCGCTCTCCTCTCCTCTCTTCTCCTCTCTCCCTCTCTCTTAAAAAAAAAAAAAAGACAATTGCCCTGGTAGAGTCAACATAGGGTCTTCAATTTAGGTAAAGCTAGTCTCCTCGGGGAAGGAGGGACTGCTTCTGACAGCAAAGAGGGTTAATGGAGATTTCAGGGTTCAAGGCTCTGAGATTTGTCTAATTCCACTGGTATTTTGCCATTCTGATTAACAGGGTCTCAATCGTACCCCCAATAATGTCCTAATTGATATAAGAGAGACCTGGAGAAATTGTGCATTTATAATTTTCTTTGTACTTCTGCAATTTGGAGAATTGGATGTTTTATTCTGATATTAACCTTTATCAGTTTCCAGAGAAAAAATATTTCTGATGATCTGTACCTGACTTCAAGGAAAAATATAATGCTTGAACCTATCATTTTCTTTCTGTATGTCTCTCACTCCAGTCAGTAACAGCAGTCTGTAGTCATGTTGTAATTTTCATTCCCATCCTGAAGGTTGATGGTGTTATTCCAAAGCTCAGTTTTCCATAGACATTTGATTTCAGCCCACGATAACTTAAAGTCTCTGTTGGGTCATTTCACACCAGGAATGCTTTCCCATGGGCCGAGACATCATCAACATATTCAATTCCCTCAGGTCAGACATCCAACCTACCTCCTCTGACCTGTTATCTAGAACCATCTCTGATGTAAACCATTATTGTGGTCAGTGCCACCGTGGTCAGGTAGAGATGAAGAACGACTCTTGATGTCTTAGGGTACAGGAAGTTGACACAGAAAAAAGTTATAAAATGGTTGGAGATCTGGAAGAAAAAAAGGAAAATAGGGCAGGTGAAATCACCACATATATGGAAACCCTAACTTCCCTAAAAAGAGACGCTCATTCCAAGATATTGTGACCCACATTCTGGAATAGCTGTCTAAGAGCCTGCACACACAGCTCCTGGCACCAAGGAGATTAGTTCCTGCCTCTACAGGGCTGGTTTGCTGCTGCTGCTATGGGATCCAAAAGAACCGTCTTTCTTCCTTCCTTTTTTCCTCTCTGCCTAGTGTTTGGCTGATCTTGACAGAACCTCCGAAAATGGAGGCCTGAAAGCAGGGGAGTGTGGGAAATGAGGTTCTCATACTTTCTGTCCCTCTGGTTTTGGGAGAACACAAAAGGACAGAGATGGTGCTGAACACCCACACAAGGTGTCCAACACACTTGAACCTGAAAGTGGGTAAAGGGTGATTGTGAAAAGAGAGGAGAGAAAGGAGTCTCAGAGATTTTAAAAGCGGGAGTTGGAGTTGAAGCTGCAGATACAGACTCTAACCAGGTTCCTACAAGTCCCTGGGAGGCATCTTTTTCAGATGATTGTATACACCAGTTTGAAGATTAATCTAGACTTTGATCATGCAAAGCGATGCACACCCTCCAGCCAGCTTCCTCAGGGCACTCTGGACCTCGTTGCTTCTCAAGCTGTGAATGATGGGGCTCAACAGGGGGCTCACCACACAGAAGAGCACAGAGACCAGGGTGTCCCTGTCCAGCCTTCTCTGGGCCTGTCATAGTGGAAGTTGGCTGTTCCATAGAAGACCACCACGACAGTGAGAGGGGACGCAAAAGTGGAGAAGGCCTTCCTCCTGCCCTGGGCAAAGGGAATCCCCAGGATGGCCGCCATGATGAGTGCATAGGAGCCTGCAGTGAAGAGGCAGGGGCTCAGGCCCATGGTGGCAATGACCACGTGGAGCACAGACTCGTTGACAGAGGTGTCTGAGCAGGAGAGCTTCAGGAGAAATGGGGTGTCACAGAGAATGTGGCTGAACTGGTGGGGCCCACACAGAGTGGGTGTGATGGCCAGCACCGTGTGTGTGACCAAATTCACCAGCCCACACAGACAGGACCCAGTCACCTGGCCAACACAGACCTTCACACTCATGATGACTGGGTACTGAGGAGGACGGCACGTGGCCACACAGCTGTCATACTGGCCACACTGCCAGTAAGAAGCCTTCTGTGCCAGCACTTGTCACCAAGAAGAAGATCTGGGAAAGGCAGCCCTCATAAGAAATGGCCTTCTTCTCCAAGAAGAAGTTCACCAGCAGTACTGGGAGCATGGTGGATGTTTAGCAGACGTCTAAGAAGCTCAAATTGATGAGGAAAAAGTACATTGGAGTGTGGAGAGCAGGACTGACCCTGGTGGCCACTATTATGAGCATGTTCCCCAGGAGATTGGTCAGGTAAATGACCAGAAAGAGCAGAAAGAACCAGCCCTGTAGGTTGGAGTGGTTGGAAAATCCCAAGAAGATGAATTCGGTGACAAATAATTGATTGCTCATTTCCAATGGTATCATATCTACAAAACAGAGAAAAAGAGACCATGATGAGAATGGACTGAGAGCACCCCAAACAGGCTTGTTAATCTGCAGCAACATGGCAAATAATATTGTATACAGAGATGCCTGGACTCTGGAAAGAGACGTATAGGAGTGACTTTAGAGAGAGCATAACTTCTCACAGACTTTTGCAGGAGTGCTCTTTTGAAAGAATAAATGGAGACTTGGTCAAAATGCACAACCAGCTATCAACCCCTGTGTCTCATTGAATCTGCAGTATCTCCGTTCTAACACTGTGCTTCACTGTGAGGAATTCTTTTTTGTATGTCTGTTATTTCAAGTAATACGTTTTCATTATGGAAAAATGAAGAAAATGCAGAAAGTTATTCAGAAGAATAGAACAGGTCACAAAATCAAAGCTCTCTTTGCATTCATACCATTCTACCTTTATCTATCTTTAAAATATCCAAAGCAAAATTTCCCAATATTGTTGTACTCTATTTAGTTGTGTGCCTTGTAATCTTAATTTCATAACATGAAATTAAGTTAATATCTCCCTTTTTATTGAACATAGAAACCTTCCATTCCATTTACTATCATAAATATTGGAATAGAAGCTTTCGTACATATGTATCTGTGATCATCTCTGATTATTTCTTAAAAGTAAAATTATAAGTCACCTGCTTTTAAATACATTGATTTTTTTCAGTAGAAACATTTATTTTTTTAAGTTTTATAAGATACAAGAAATTTTGACAAATGATATATACTTGGGTATTTTTCTTCTTTTGTATTATAAGATTTACCTCACCAAACATTACATTTCCTGAAAAACAAATGATTGATACAATTACTGATTTTCTATCATGTTACCCATGCTAATCCGTGATACATTGTTTTGAACTAAAATTTCTGTTTCTTTTTCAATCTTAAATGAAAAATATTATAGTAAAACTGTAGGCTCTAGGTCCAGATAGATGTGGATTGAAATCCATCTGTTGTTTACTAGATGTTGTTTGTAAAAAAGTCAGCTCATCTCTAATCCTCAGTTTTTTCTTTTGCTTAGGATATTAATGATGTCTATTTCACAACTGCTGAAAAAAGATTTGAGATAATATAAGCTATGTGTCTGGCACATTACATTTACTCAATGCCTTTTATCAAGTTACAAAATGTCTATTCATATTTTACTAGTAGTTTTTTTTTTTTTTTAGTGTATGTGTGCTGGGTTTTGAATTCAGAGCCTTATGCATACTAAGCATGCACTCTACCACTGGACTTTGCCCCTAGTTTCATTTAGTTATAGTTTTTATCATAAATAGATATTGAATTTTCTTATTTTCTCTGCATCTATTGAAATGATATATATATTTTCTTATTTAGTCTGAAACTATGGAAATTTGGTTGATTGAATTTTTGAGTATTGAACCAGCCTTGCATTCTGGGATTGATCTCAATTGACTGTAATGTTATCCTTATTCTATATGGCTGAGTTGAGTTTGTTAATATTGTTCACTGCTTGTTTTTGTGTATTCTATTTTCGCTGTTCTCCAGAGATAATCTATTTCTTGAAGAATTCTCAGCTGTATTCTACTGTTATTTTCAGTCAATGCATGTTAGTGGACTAGTGGGAAACAGAGAAGGGATTTCTGATGTTTCCAGGAAGCCCTGCCTTAGGTATTGTAAACTCAGTCACAGGGATATGACCTTCACAGTGACCCAATTTCTAGCAATATGGCTGAGCCTAGTTCTTATTCCTCCTGACATTAGACATTTCGGCCTGTTCCTTTCCATAGCTACAAAGGTTTTCCTTTGAGTGTCCTAATGTAACAGTTTCTGTTACTCTTGCCTCTGAAGACTACAGCTTTTGTTCTATGCAAAAAATCAGGAAATGGGTCTGGGAGGAGTTTTGGATGCTGTTGCTGCTCTTTGACCCTCCACCTATCCAAGAAATGATACCGTTATAGACACTTTCTCAGAATACTTCCCTATCTTCCTGGGAGCAGTTGGTGGAATCCATGGAGAAAAAGAAAAAAATACAAACATATTATGTCTATAGCCCTCTGGGTCTTTATGCTCTTATACCAGTCTATACTTAGTCTTTAGAAATCCATTAACTATATTTATTTGAGTTCTTCTTATAATTAAACTCCTATGTATCTAGTGGGTTCTCCCATAGTTAAAAAAATGCCTGGATTATTTTGGTTGCTTATCTCTTCCCAGACTTTGGTTAGTTGTTTGCCTTACAATCTTCATTCCCAATAAAGTCAAGGAAAGTCATTAATTTGCATTTTCTTCTGCTCTTTTTGGTTATTATAATGATGAAAACAACATGCTTTCTAGCTATTTCAATAAATACTCAAGGTGAAATTTGAAGTCTATACACTTTCTTTTCAAAAATATTTAGTAATTTCTAATTTAGTTAAATATGTAGTTATTCTATTCAAAACAATCCCATCCCTAGCATATATCCAAGGAAATTAATGCACAGTTCACAAAAATTCTTGTGTAAAAATTCATAATAACTCAAACAAATATTATGCCTTCAGCCGAAGGATACAAGACAAATCATGGTTTATCATTCAGTGAAATAATTCAGTTACTTTAGAAACACAAATACTGGAACATTAATTACATTGACAAATCTAAAAGAAAATTTCTGGGTGAAAGAAGCCAGATACAAAATATATACTGTATGTTTCCTTTAAATAAAGTTCAAAAATTAGTAAAACAGCTATAATGGTCAAGTAATAATGGTGGTCTTTTTTTTTTTGGAGCTAAGGGGTGATATCAGTTGAAGAATGAAGAAATTTTCTAAAGTGATGGAAATGTTTTATATTCTGATTTTTGGTAGTTCATATATATGTAAAATATTATAAACCTGTACACTTTAGATCTGTGCATTCTTTGAGTAAAAATTATAGTTCAATTTTTAAAAATAGCCTTATTTTAAAAATAAGTAATTAATGGGGAAGAGTGGTACCTGCCTGTAATCCCATGTACTTGGGAGACTAAGGCAGGAGGATAATAAATTTGAAACTCTGCAAGGCCCCCCGCCCCAAATAATTGAAAGGACTGGGGATATAGCTTCATGGTAGAGTGACACTGGGTTCAATCCCAAGTACTGCAGTAAGTAAGTAAGTAAGTAAGAAAGTAAATTGATAAATAGAAGTGAAAGCATTTTTTTTCAAGATGATTTTTAACTCAGGATTGGTTGGAACCACATCTAAATATTTTTACAGGTCTCTAAAAGGTTAAGTATTTTCTCCCATTTTTTGCATTTCTCTACTTCTTTTTTTACCACAGCGATACTCCAGGACATATCACATTTTACAAGTGACATCAGTTGTTTCCTGATCACGATCTGTTTGAAGCAGTGAATGTGATTGGTGGGTGCATTCGGTCTGTATAACAGATATAAAGTCTTGCTGACCATGATTGATGGACGTGTGCATGTCTGTGTGTGTGTGTGTGTGTGTGTGTGTTTGTGTTATTGGTTGTGGGATTGGTCTTTACTAAGAAAACTGTCTTATAGTTAGTGTGATGGCAAGTTGGCATCTCAGGCAACATTGATGGCAGAAATCTCAAAAAATATAGCAGGAATCTGCCATCTAAGGCTCAGCAAGCTCAGAACACTTGGTTATCCTAATTGCTATAAATGGAAAGAACATCACTATTGAGCTTCTCTGAGAGCTGCATCACACTGGGGCGGGAGGAGAGAGCCCATTTCCATAGAGATGTACCCTGTTTCTATGGAGACTCCAGCTAGGCTTCAAGGGGCTGGTGGGATAGTACCAGTGGATGCTGCCAAGCCCTGGGTCATTCTGAGGAGTCTACTACTTCAGGGGAGGTGGCAGGGTATCAGCCTATGGGGCCAAGACTAGGCTCTGTGAAGCTGTGTCAGGCCTAATTTCTAAGCAAGGTACTTGGCAATAGAAACCTCGGAAAATGTCCCACCCCCCACCATGCCATGGGTGAAAGAGCCCAGGTGTGTCTCTGGAAGATAGGCTTGGGTATGAGCATGGACATCAATGATTGCAGAGTATAAACAATAGGGGACCATAAATCTCTTTCAGGTGATTGCAGATTGAAAACAGGGACATCTGGAGGGAGATAGACTGGGTTTTAGAAAATCATCAGATCTCTAGGTCTAGAACACACAGATAGACCCACTCATGGAATTGTGCGTGTGAGTCCACAGAGCAGAGGTCGATAACTGTGAAACCTGGTTCCCCAGGTTTTAGACACACCTGTTTAGTTCAAAAGAGTGATCTGAGTGCTAAAACAAGATCAAAATGAAGTGGTCTGTATCTGAAGACGTGCTGTGTTGAAGGTGGGAGAAAATCTTTGAAGCCCTCATAGAGAAGGATATGGAGAACTTTAAAGTCCTAGTTGAGGAGGACACGGTAAAGACAACAAATAAGTTTAGGTAGGCTGGCTAGCTGTTGGGATCACTCAGGAAAACAGGAATATGTGAGGAATAGCAGATGTAGAGGAGGCTTTGGTGGATTTGATTTGAGTAATGTTGAATGTGAGTTATCTGTGGGATTATCACGTGGAAATGCCCTTCACAGACAGGCTAGAACTGGAGGTGTGGATTTGGGAGTCATTGTGTTGAAGGCAAGTGTTACAGCAAAGGGTGAATATGAAATCCCCCAGGAGAATAGAGAAAGTAGAGAAGGAAATAGAGAAAGTAGGGATTCTTGTGATACTTGGTGTTCACGAAAATTTTAGTAAAAGTTTATCCAGAAATGACTAAAAACACCACACTATCTAGTTCAGTTGTAGGTATCACTTTCTCTAAATAATTTCCCTAAACAAGAGGTTACCTTATTAGCATTGATTTACAATAAATCAACTTTGAAATGGAGCTGGAAGCTACATGTACTTGACATTTCTTACGTTCTCTGTTTTCTCTATCAACTACCTGGATGAACTTCAAGTGATTTAGAAATCAGTGACATGTACTTTCTTTTAACTCCCCGTATCAAAAAGATCCATATGACAATCTCTTTTATAGGTAGATATCTAGATGTTTTCAGAAAAAAAAAAATAAAATTACACATAGAAGGTAGTTCCAGCAGATTTTACTATGGGAAATTGGTACATGGTCTGTGGATGTGTAAAAGGGAAAACTAAACTTAAATGTTTAGGGATTTAAAAATACAATCTCTGAAGTTGTGCATACTGCTATTGTAAAGGTCTTAAATATAAAGGTCATTTCAGGAGGGACAATTTCATGGGGCATTAAAAAAATCTCCCAATGTATGTTTATATAATTTTATCTCCATATAAGTTTTTCCTTGGTTTTACTGGCTAATTTCTTGTAGGTCACGGGTGTGTTGTAGGGTGAAGGATGACACCCAAACAATTTTCTTTATCCTCTATGCTCTTTATTAATGTAGGGCATTAGATTGAATCATCATCATGGTCACCATTAGAATTTATTATTAACAATCATAACACATGAATGACACTTTTTGACACAATATGTACTTGCTCCTTAGAATTTATATAATGCAGCATAGGAATTAGATCAACTTAATAGTAAACCCTCTGCTCTGCAATAATAATAACCATAATCATAATCATCTAGGGCATATTTCATAGAAAAATAATTTGAGTGTGAGTCTTCTTAGATTGCTTCAATGCACATAAATGCCTGACTTTCAAAACCTTGTTTAATGTAGTTTAAAAGTGGCATGTTTTCTGTAAAAATTAGATTGAATTTCGGATAATCCATTCTATCAAAACTCAGTGAATTTCTTTGAAAAGATGAATTTTTACATACCTGAATCCAATCAGGATTTTTCAAATTGAGTAACGAATAGAGACACACATTAGATAAAAATACCTAACACTTATTAAATGCCTATAAGACTTTTACATGCATTAACTTATTTGGTTTACACAACAACCTATAAGATAACCTATTATCCCCATTTTACGGAAAAAAGAATTGAAATTAATGCACAATATATTAATTCAAGTAGGGAAACATCAATGAATCCCTTTAATTTGCATAATGTACATTAATTTGTACATTTAATATTTATTAACAATTATGATTTAAGAAACAAAAAGTAATTGACTCAGAAAATTTATCATGTAATAACTATTATTTGTAGTGATACTTTGTTACCTCATGATAATACCATATATTAGTAAACTTTCTTATTATCTTCAATGCCCAGACATTCTTGTCTTTGGCTTTAATAATTCATTGCACATGATTAATAGGCCAAAACAGCTTTCATTAAAATTTTAAATCTCAGGGCCTTAGAAGCTTAAAGTATTTAAATTTCAATAGAAAGTTGGTGCTTCAGTTCAGCACAACTAATTTTAAAATCTAAATATAAACAAATTAAAATAAATAAGTCTAGAGTCTTAAAAAAGAACTTTTTTTTTTTTGCTTTGGCAATAAATGAAATGTTTTGTTGACTAACCTTAGGAATTCATTTCCTCAAACAAAAAAAAAATGGGCATGACCAAAACGAGGAAGAATGGTGTGATCATGAAAACCCTTATGCACATCAGGGAAAAAATAATTCCTATTTGATCTCAATAGCACAAGCAATGATTAAAATTTTTAAATCCAATTTTCATGTTTCTCAGTAAATTGCTTAAAACACACACACACACACACACACACACACACACAAACACACACACAGTACAAGGTCAATTTATTCAGAAAAAATATCTGAATGATTTCAGGTGCTTGTGGAAACGTGAATTTATTACTGTGAAATCTATGAGCTCTCTGGCCTGGCCCAGAGTTGTCCTCATATTTTTTCATGTGGTGTGGGTGCTTGGAGCCAAGGGAAAGATCAGAGGTCATTGTGCAGAACAGTTGGCCTCAGTCAGTGAGTTCCAAGTGTTCCCAGTGATGCTGGTCCAAGGACACACTTTGGGGGAGGCTGGGTTCTTTCACCTAACATGCAGGGATGCCCTTGCCCCTAACTGGTAGGTTTAAAATCTTAACAAATTCACCAGGAAAAAGCCTCCCTCCTGTCTTGGAGATTCAGCACTCAATTAAGCATTTAACATCTCTTTCAGTTCTGTTTTTTTGCGGCCGGGGTGTAGGGGGGCAGTTACTGGAGATTGAACTCAGGGGCTTGACCACTGAGCCACATCCCCAGCCCTATTTTATATTTTATTTAGAGACAGGGTCTCACTGAGTTTCTGGGTGCCTTGTTTTTGCTGAGGCTGTCTTTGAACTCACTATCCTCCTGCCTCAGCCTCCTGAGCTGCTGGGTTACAGGCGTGCACCACTGTGCCAGCTCTTTCAGTTCTTTTTATTTCACCTGTGCTTCTTCTAGCATAAAAAAAAAGTGAAGACAAATTATTACCTCTTACGATATGTCAGAGCCTTCTAGTTATACAATTCTTCAAAATAAAAAAATTCTCTTTTCTATTTAGGATTTTAAAATTTCTTTTCTTGGTAGTGGTTAGTTCCAATTCAAACCGATTTTGTTCCTATACAGGGTCTAATTTAGTCCTAAGCCAGATTTACTAAGAAACCCAAAGAGGATAAGATCTGATCCCTGTCCTGCTGCGCCCTTCCCATGACTCAGGCAATGGCAAGGCCCTACTGAGGTGGATGGGGCAAGGCGTCCATCCACTGGAGGAGTGCAGTATGTTTCTGGAAATGGGCTGATTTTTTTTTTGTATTCCTTTAATAAGTATAGTTTTGATTTCTTATATGACCATTAAGTATAAAGGAAAAATCATGACTTTCCCAATTAATGCAACTACTTCTAAAGCATAGATCTGTTTGCTCTAAATGCAATGATTCAGCTGTGGAGTGTAAATTGTTAATGTTTAAAGAAAAACTCTCTGTACTCCTGTCAAAGAAGTTTTTGAGAAATTAAATTAAAATCTAGAGAAGGAAAATTAATGTTAAGAAAATAGATTAGTGCTTAGTACTGGGCAACTTGTTCTTGTTCCTGTGCACAATGGTTTGTGCTCTTACTTTTGTTTGATTACAAGTAATAACAAATCAACTACTTGCTGTAACCATGGCACCGGTTCCAGTCAGTAAGTCAAGAAAGAATAGTCAAGGTATAGGCCAATAGTTTGGGACATTTGTAACTATTATTAAAATTAACTAAGTAGAAACAGCTCAAAGCAAAACTCGAACTGAAAGTACAAATGCTTGCTTATGCATAAGCCAAGATACATTCTTCTATTCTAATTGTAGCTACGTAATATTTTGTTTTGTTTGAATAATGATTCCTGTTTTGTAACCACAAAGTACTGTAAGCCTGCCAAAATGAAAAGTATATATGATCAACTTCACAAGTAAAGATTGGGATCAACACCTTCACTTTGGTGTCTGTGTTGTTTCTCCACCCCCTTTTTCGCAGACTCCTCACCATCCGTTCATCTCCTGAGACCCCCTGTTGGAGCTGGTCTCTGACACTGTCATTCAACCAAATTACAATCTAATGGGAAGATGAACTCAATATGTGCAGGAATCTTGGTAACAATTCTATGTAATCTACAAATTATCATTATTTTCCCTTAATTTTTTCTTAGGCAGTTCTGAGAATGGAGCACTTAATACTTGTCAAAGCCCTTCATTCCATCTTGAATATGCGCTCCTCCAGTTCCTAGTTGGGCCTCTCAATTGTGTTCTAAACACTAGGGCAACACCTCGTGTAAATGTGCACTCAGTAAATGTTTGAAGAATGAAGAAGGTCTGTCAAGTACATCCATGGAGCAGAGTTTTTAAAAGATTTTTTAAAGACGGTACTGTGTGGGACCTAAAGGATCTAACAGAGACTTGACAGAGGCGACAGGACATTTTTGTTCAGTGGTTCTGGTGCAGATATCTTTCTGAGAAAAATAAAGCCTCTGTGGGCATAAGTGAGGCAGCATAGCCCAGCGGCTTCTGAGGAACTCAGTGTCTCCTGTCTCCTAAACATATCCCTTATGGAGACCATTGGCTCAGTTCCCACAGAACAAGCATCTCTGCATCTTTCTTTCCCAATCAGTCATCTCAAAGTCAGGTGACCGAGAATGAAGTCACTTATGAGTGACCCCAACATATAATATTTCTAAAGGAGGGGGGTTGTGTATGAAGTAGATTACTCACAAGCTTCAGGGATTTATTACAGTTAATAAATTGCTTGCAACTTCTCTCCCCAAGAATCCATGTGTTGTAAGATAAAGATGAAAACCCCTAGTTAGTGAATGAATATGTTTCTAAACATAACTTCTTCTACAATAATGATTTTTATTTAAATAGATATTTTGGTAGGTCTATTGTTATGCTATATTGTATCATAATGGGAATGTGTCCCTATACTTTCTCCCTAAAAATTATTTCTTTCTGTCCTGCTCATCAAAAGCAGAGGATTAACGCTTAGCATTATCTATTGTTTACCATAAGTAATTTTCCACACACATGATCTCACTTTAAAAATTTAGGCATCCCAGGGTTTCTGGTTATGTTTTAGATTTTCTTCCAATACTGGAGGTATCATTCTAAATCCCTCAGGTTTTGTGATAACCTCTGAAGTTATTTCTACTCTGGCAATACAAGTAGTATTGTGGAAACTTAGACACACATAGAAAAAGTGCTATGATATGTCATTACATAAATGCCATCAAAATGGTAATGAAAATATGTACAATATTCTGTAGAATGTTTTTAAGGTGTAGGTATATCCTGATTCTGGGATAGTGTTTTTGAAAATTGTCATGGTAAATAAACTACTTACCAGAAACTCTCACAGAGAGGCGTAGATTTCTGGTTTTGGTGTGGCCCTTGCTGCTCTCCATATTAGTACCTGGGCTGCAAAGAAAGCTCTTGGTAAAACTGGCTGTTGGTCTCCTTTCACCACAAAACGGACCTGTTATTCTGAAAGTTGCCTGTCGCATATCTGTGGCCTCATGAAGGAGTCAAAATCCTCTGATCTCTCACAATTCATTTTCCTGTGATGGACATTTATAGAGGTCTGGGGCTGAGCTGTTTAAAATATGCATCGAGCCTTTCCTCTGCAGCTGATCTGGGACTCCTCAGTGTGCAAACACAACTCAAGGGCAATGGCATGAGTTCAACTGCAACAATGGAGAGCAGTTAATTCGCTGTTGGATTCATTAATGTTTTGGCAATCACCTGTTTCCAGCATGCAGCGAGAAGATCAGCGTCCTCTCTCTTCTGGGATGTGGGTGAGCGAAGTTCAGAGTGAGATTTCTGCTAAGAAGTTGTGGGTGGCTGAAACCTCAAGACTGCCTTCCTTTCCCACTAGGGAGAGAAGGGCTCAGGGTTGGTGTACACTTATCGGGATGGATTTCACACGGCATATGAAGTTTTTCCTTCATGTTACATACTTTGCCAGATAAACAGATATCAGAAACCACAATATTAAAAGCATCAACACTATCTTTAGCTGATCCACTCCTGCTAAGGGCTGATCCCTTAGCAAACCCTGTATGACTTCGTGCCCCTTAATTTTATGATACTGCTGATGCTCATGACCTGGTGAAGAAATTGTTTGCTATGGAGTTTAAAATTAGGGGGAAAAAAGAGTCATCAAACAGCTCTTCGGAAAGGCAGAAGTTAACTATTCTTGTACAATGCTGAAATTATCAGGGCCAGATCAAAATAGAGGAAATAAGTTGATGAAGTGTGGTTGGACTGACTATCTTAAGTATACAGGGAAGATCGGTGGAGTAGAAAGAGAATGAGAGGGCAAAGAGGTTTGGGAAGGGAGGAAATGTGAAAAGTCTTTACGAAGATCATGTTATGTGCACATGGAAGTCTACCACAGGGGACTGCACCTGTATGTATATGTAGAAAGAACCAGTAAGAAATTAACAGATAAATGACCCAAAGAAAGGTCAGTAGAGAAAGGAAAATTGCGGCGGAAAAAGGAGGGAGATTGGGGGTTGTGACTGAATGGAGTAAATCAGTTTCCATGCACGTAGGATCTTTTCCAAATCAACCCAACTTCTATGTATAACTATTATGCTCTAATAAAAAATTTAAGAAGATGACATGATCCTATCAGCAAAGAGTGAGATTTGAATTCTTCTTGACCTATTTGTATACCTTTAATTTCTTTCTTTTGTCCAATGGCTCTGGCAATTTCAAGGATGAAGTTGAATAGAAGTGGTGAAAGAGGGGGCACCCTGTCTTCTTCCAGTTTTTCGAGTGAATGCTTTCAACCTTTCTCCACTTATAATGATGCTGCCTTGGGTTTAGCACAGATAGCTTTTACAATGCTTTTACAAAGTTCCTTCTGTCCCTAGTGTTACTTCCGTTTTGACAGGTAGAGTGCTATATTTTGTTAAATGCTTTTTCTGCATCTATTGAGATGATCAATAAACTTACATCTCTCTTAAATAAACTTAATCTCTCCACTTTGGCTAAACATTCAGATCATCTCCAGTCCTATAAATATTATAATGAGCATTTTCCTACATAAACATATGTGACCATTTCGAATTATCTCTTCAGAATAAAATTTAAATCTTACATAAAAGAATTTGTTGTGCAGTTTCTATTTAAAACTAGCTCATGGGAGAAATTATATTAAGTGAAATAAGCCAGACACAAAAAGAGAAATAGCAGTTTTTCACTTCTTTGTGGAAGCTAAAAAGTTGATCTCAGAGAAGTAGGGAGTAGAGCGCTGGTTATTAGAGCCTGGGAGAGAATCACAAAAATCATTGTGAGTCTGATTTCTCAAAGACACATGTGAAGGACTGCCTGAAACATGCCCTCTGAGTGTGGTCTTTATAAAAAAAATAAGAGTGGACTTCTAACAGGGTCCTCAGAAAATCTCTCTTCTCTCCTCAGTGGGCAGCAGGAGGTCCATGGGTCTGTCTGCCTAGGAGCTATCTGTGGTGTGCAAATGGGCAGGACCAGGACGGCTACAGAATCTCAATAATAAATAGTAGACCGCATTCTAGGTGAGGACAGGCTGGAAACAGGCCATCCACAAGTAAATGGCTTGAGCTCTAAAAATGACAGAATCTGTTGTGGGTCCAATCCACTCATAACACCTACTCCCTGGGTCAGTCCAAGGTTGCCAGAGTTAACACAGGCCTGACCAGAACAACCCAGAGGGGGAGATGCACTCTGGCCTCCTGGCTTGGAGGTTTGGTCTGGGGCCAGCTGACCAATTGCTGCCGCCCTGAGTTGAGGTGGGACGCAGAGGTGGAAGAGAACAAGGGGGAAATTGTCCCTAGCACATGGCATCCAGAAGGTTGGGGTGGGGAGGGGACAGAAGAAGACAGTTCGCAGGGGACAAGATGTGATTCCCCAGGGCATGTCCCCAGCCACACTCCACCTGCCCACACTCCTCTCAGTACAGTGGGCCTTTCAGATAATTAACCCACAAAATGGATGGATCCACAGATTAGGTCACAAGTCTCACAGTCTAATCATTTCACCTCTGAACACTGCTACTGTGGCTGACCCTGAGCTTTTGGTGGGGGGATAATTTATTTCTAAGCCATAATAGTTTCTACAGTCCATGTGCTTTGGGTAGAATACCTTCATGTAGTCTGGGAGAGTAATCGGGTGCCAAAACAAGATTAAAAGAAAATATCTTGTAACTGAAGATGTGACATTTGGAGCTTGGTGAAAAGCTGAGAAGAGGAGCCCTGGGTGGAGCACTTTAAAGTCCTGGTGAAGAAGAAACAAAAGGGCACCTTGTCTGTGGGGTAGCTGAGTGGCAGTGGGATCACTCATTAAAACATAAAAATAATAAGAAGGAGCATGTCTGGGGAGAGAAAGGAGGGAAGGAGGGTGGGCCTGGAGTCTGGGTACCTTTGGGGTCTCCCAAAGGAGATTCCAGGATGCAGCAAGACAGGTTCCCAAGAGATAGGCCTGGGAGTCATAACTTAGAGTGACTGTGGAAGTCACAGGTGCTCATAAAGCAAAAAGAGAGCAGGGTGAAGAGAGAGGGCCTGATGGACTGTGTGAAAAGAAGGTGTCCAGAAGGAGGCTCACAAGATATCAGCAATCATTCTGCACCAAAATGTCAAAGCTCTGATCGATTAACCAGGCCTTCTGCACCCCAGTCTAAAACCTCTGCTCCCTATAATAGTCCTTCTGCACCCCAGTCTTCAACCTCTGCTCCCTGCAACAATCCTACTCCACCCCAGTCTCCAAGTTCTACTCTCTGAAACACTCTTTCTGCACCCCAGTCTCGAACATGTGCTCTCTGCAACAGTCCTTCTGCACCTCAGTCTGAAAACTCTGCTCTCTGTAACAGTCTTTCGGCACCTAAGTCTCCAAACTCTGCTCTCTATAATATCCTTCTGCACACCAGTCTCCAAACTGTGATATATGTAACAGGCCTTCTGCACACCAGTCTCCAACCTCTGCTCCCTGCAAGAATCCTTCTGCACTCCAGTCTCCAAGTTCTGCTCTCTGAAAGAGTCCTTCACCACCCCACTCTCGAACATCTGCTCTCTGCAACAGTCCTTATGCACCAAAGTCTGAAAACTCTTCTCTCTGCAACAATCATTCTGCAACACAGTCTCCAAATTCTGCTGTCTGTAACAGTCCTTCTGCACCTCAGTCTCCAAACTCTGCTTTCTGAAACAGTCTTTCTGGACCCCTGTCTCCAACTTCTGCTCTCAGTAACAGTTCTTCTGAACCTCAATCTCCAAACTCTGCTCTCTGTAACACTCATTCTGCACCCCAGTCTCCACCCTCTACTCTCTGTAAAAGTCCTTCTGCACCTCAGTCTCCAACCTCTGCTCTCTGTCAGATCCTTCTGCAACCCATTCTCTAAACGCTGCTCTCTGTAACAGACTTCTGCAACCCAGTCTCCAAACTCTGCTCTCTGTAACAGGCCTTCTGCACCCCAGTCTTCAAGCTCTGCTCAATGTAACAGGCTTTCTGCAACCCAGTCTTCAAACTGTGCTCTCTGCAACGATCCTTCTGCACCCCAGTCTCCAAACTCTGCTCTCTGTTACAGTCCTTCTCTAAACCCAGGATCCAGTATCTGCTCTCTGAAACAGTCCTTCTGCACCTCAGTCTGAAAACCCGGCTCTCTGCAAAAATCCTTCTGCACCTGAGTTTCCAAACTTTGCTCGCTGTACCAGTCCTTCTGAACCTCAGTCTACAAAATGCTCTCTGTATGATCCTTCTGCAACCCAGTCTCGAAATTGTGCTATCGTTAACAGTAATTCTGCACCCCAGTCTCCAAACTCTTCTCTCTTCAACGATCCTTCTTCACCTCAGTCTCCAATCTCTGCTCTCTGTAACAATCCTTCTGCACCTCACTCTCCAACCTCTGCTCTCTGCAACGGTTCTTCTGCACCCCAGTCTCAACACTCTGCTCTCTTCAACAGTCCTTCTGCACCCCAGTCTCCAACCTCTGCTCTCTTCAACAGTCCTTCTGCACCCCAGTCTCTAAACTCTGCTCTCTGCTAAAGTACTTCTGCACCCCAGTCTTCAACATCTGCTCTCTGTATCAGTAATTTTACACCCCAGTAACCAAAATCTTCTCTGTGTATCAATTCTTCTGCTCCTTTGTTTCCAACCTCTTCTCTCTGCAACGATCCTTCTGCACCCAGGTCTCCAACCTGTGCTCTCTGTAACAGTCCTTCTGCACCTCAGTCTCCAACATCTGCTCTCTGCAACGATCCTTCTTCTACCCAGTCTCCAAACACTGCTTTCTGTAAAAGTCCTTTTTCTTCTACACAGTCTCCAATCTCTGCTCTCTGTAACAATCCTTCTGCATCTCAGTCTCAAACACCTGCTCTCTGCAAATGTTCTTCTGAACCCCTTCTACAAACTCTGCTCTGTAACAGTCCTTCTGTACGGCAGTCTCCAAGCTCTTCTTTCTATAACGGTCTTTCTACACCCCAATTTCCAAACTCTGCTCTCTGTAATAGTTCTTCTAAGCCTCAGTCTGAAACTTCTGCTCTCTGCAACAATCCTTCTAAACAACAGTCTCCAAACTGTGCTATTTGTAACAATCCTTCTGCACCCCAGTCTCCAACATCTGCTCTCTGTAACAGGTTTTCTGCAACCCAGTTTCCAAACTCTGCTGTCTATAACAGGCCTTCTGCACCCCAGTCTCCAACCTCTGCTCTCTGCAACAATCCTTCTGCATCCCAGTCTCTAACGTCTACTCTCTGTAAGATACTTCTGCACCCCGTTCTCCAAACTTTGCTCTCTGTAACAGTCATTCTGCACCTCAGTCTCAAACCTCATCTCTCTGCAACGGCCCTTGTGCATCCCAGTATCTAACCTCTGTTCTATTCAGCTGTCCTTCTGCACCCCAGGCTACAAACTCTGCTCTCTGAAACAGTCCTTCTGCACCCCAGTCTCCAAACTCTACTTTCCCTATCAGTTATTCTGCACCCCAGTCTAAAACCTCTGCTCTCTGTAACAGTCCTTCTGCACCTCAGTCTCCAAACTCTGCTCTCTGCAACAGTCCTTCTACACCCCAGTCTCCAACCTCTGCTCTCTTCTACAGTCCTTCTGCACCCCAGTCTCCAACCTCTGCTCTCTGCAACATTTCTTCTGCACCAAAGTCTTTAACCTGGGCGCTCTGAAACTATCCTACTGCACCCCGGTCTCCAAACTCTGCTCTCTGTAGCGATCCTTGTGCACCTCAGTCTCCAACCTTTGCTCTCTGCAACGATCTTTCTGCATCCAGTCTCCCAGATCTGCTCTCTGCACCTCAGTCTCCAAACTCTGCTCTCTGCAAAGATCCTTCTGCATCCCAGTCTCCCACATCTGCTCACTGCAACGGTCCTTCTGCACCCCAGTCTCCAATCTCTGCTGTCTGAAACAGTCCTTCTGCACCCAAGTCTTCAAGCTCAGCTCTCTGTAACAGTCTTTCTGCACATCAATGTCCAACCTCTTCTCTCTGTAACCATCCTTCTGCACCTCATGTCCAAACTCTGCTCTCTGTAACAGGCCTTCTGCACCACAGTCTCCAACCTCTGCTTTCTGTAACAGTTCTACTGAACCCCAGTATCCATCCTCTGCTCTCTGTAAGAATCCTTTGACACCCTTGTCTCCAACCTCTCCTCTCTGTAAAAGTCATTCTGCACCTAAGTATCCGACCTCTGCAATCTGTAATCGTCCTTCTGCACCCCAGTCTCCATCCTCTGCTCTCTGTATAAGTCATTCTGCATCCAAGTCTCCAAACTCTGCTCTCTGCAACATTTCTTCTGCACCCCAGTCTCTAACCTGTGCTCTCTGTGACAGTCCTTCTGTACCCCAGTCTCCAACATCTGCTCTCTGCAACGATCCTTGTTCTATCCAGTCTCCAAACTCTGCTCTCTGTAAAAGTCCTTTTGTATCCAAGTCTTCAACCTCTTCTCTTTGTAATGGTCCATCTGCTCCCCAATTTCAACCTCTGCTTTCTGTAACAGTCCTTCTGCACCCCAGTCTCCAAACTCTTCTCTCTGCATCAATCCTTCTGCACCTCAGTCTCCAAGCTCTGCTCTCTCTAAAAGTCCTTCTGCACCTCACTCTCCATCATTTGCTCTTTGTAATGGTCCTACTGCACCCCAGTCTCCAATCTCTGCTCTCTGTAACAATCATTCTTCACCTCTGTCTCCAACGTCTGCTCTCTGTAACAGGCTTTCTACACCCCAGTCTCCAAACTGTGCTCTTTGTAACAGTCCTTTTGTACCGCAGTCTCCAACCACTTCCCACTATAACGTTACTTATGCATTCCAATTGCCAACCTCTGCTTTCTGAAACAGTCCTTCTGCACCTCAAACTCGAAACTCTGCTCTCTGTAACAGTCCTTCTAAAACTCTGTCTAAAATCCCTGCTCTCTGCAACAATCTTTCTAAACCCCAGTCTTCAAACTGTGCTATCTGTAAGAATCCTTCTGCATCCCAGTCTCAAATATCTGCTCTCTGTAACAGGTCTTCTGCATCTCAGTCTCCAAAGTCTGCTCTCTGTAACAAGCCTTCTGCACCCCAGTCTCCAACCTCTTTTCTCTGCAACGATTCTTCCTCAACTCAGTCTCCAACCTCTGCTCTCTGCAACAGTCCTTCTGCACCCCAGTCTCTAACCTCTGCTCTCTGTAAGATCCTTCTCCACCCCGTTCTTCAAACTTTGCTCTCTGTAACAGTCATTCTGCACCTCAGTCTCCAACCTCATCTATCTGCAATGACCCTTCTGCACCCCAGTATTAAAACTCTGTTCTCTGCAGCAGTCTTTCTGCACCCCAGACTTCAAACTGTGCTCTCTGTAACTTTCTTTCTGACCCCAGTTTTCTAACTCTGCTCTCTGTAACAATCCCTCTGCACCTCAGTCTCCAAACTCTGCTCTCTGAAACAGTCTTTCTGCACCCCTGTCTCCAAACTCTTCCCTCTCTAACAGTCATTCTGCATTTCTTCCCCAAACTCTGCTCTCTATAACAGGCCTTTTGCACCGCAGTCTCCAAACTCTGTTCTCTGGAACAGTCCTTCTGCACCCCAGTCTCAAACCTCTGCTCTCTACAAAGATCCTTCTGCACCCCAGTCTCCAACATCTTCTCTCTGAAACAGTCCTTTTTCACCTCAGTCTGAAAACTCTGCTCTGTGCAATGATCCTTCTGCACCCAAGTCTACAAACTCTGCTTACTGTAACAGTCCTTCTTCATCTCACCTCTCAACAGTACTTCTGTACTTCTCTTCACCGCTCAACAGTCAAACTGTACTGCAGTCTCCAAACTCTGCTCTCTGCAACGGTCTCTCTGCACCCCAATCTCCAAACTCTGTTGTCTGCAAGAGTCCTTCAGCACCTCAGTCTCCAAAACCTGCTCCCTGCAACAATCCTTCTGCACCTTAGTCTCCAAATTCTGCTCTCTGCAACAGTTCTTATGCACCCCAGTATCCAACATCTACTCTCTGAAACAGTCATTCTCCACCACAGTCTCCAACCTCTGTTCTCTGTAACATTCTTTCTGTACTGTAATCTCCAACCTCTGCTCTCTGTAAGGATCCTTCTGCACCCCAGTCTCCAACTTCTACTTTCTGTATCAGTCCTTCTGCACCCCAGTCTCCAACCTCTGCTCTCTGTAACAGTCCTTCTGTACCTCAGTTTCCAAACTCTGCTCTCTGCAACAGTCCTTATGCACCTCAGTCTGAAATCTCTGTTCTCGGCAAGGATCCTTCTGAACCCCATTCTCAAACTCTGCTCTCTGTAACAGTCTTTTTGCACCCCAGTCTCCAAACTCTGCTTACTGTATCAGTCCATCTGCACCACAATTTCGAAAATCTGCTCTCTGTAAGAGTCTTTGTTCACCTCAGTCTACAAACTCTGCTCTCTGCAACAGTCCTTCTGCACCCCAATCTAAAACATCTTCTCACTGCAGCAGACCTTCTCCACCAAATCTTCAACCTCTGCCTCTGTAACAGTCCATGTGTAACCCAGTCTCCAATCTCTGCTCTCTGCAACAGTCTTTCTGCACCCCAATGTGAACCTGTGCTCTACGCTACAGTCCTTATACACCCCAGTGTCCAGCCTCTGCTCTCTGCAACAGACCCTCTGCAACCCAGTCTCCAACCTCTGCTCTCCTTAAAAATCCTTCTGCACCTCAATCTCCAAACTCTGCTCTCTGCAATGATTCTTCTGCACCTCAGTCTTCAAAAACTACTCTCTGTAAATGTACTTCTGAACCCCTTGTCCAAACTCTGCTCTCCGTAACAGGCCTTCTGCACCCCAGTCTCCAAACTCTGTTCTTTATAACAATCCTTTTGTACCCCAGTCTCAAAATTTTGCTCTCTACAACGATCCTTCTGCGCCCTAGTCTCCAGTCTCTTCTCTATGTAACAGGCCTTTTGCACCCAAATCTCCAACCTCTACTCTCTGTAACAGTACTCTTGCACCTCAGTCTCCAACCTCTGCTCTCTGCAACAGTCCTTTTGCACCTCAGTCTCCAAACTCTAATCTCTGTTACAGTCCTTCTGCACCCCGGTCTCAAACCACTGCTGTCTGCAAAGATCCTTCTGCACACCAGTCTCCAACGTCTGCTCTCTGCAACAGTCCTTCTGCACACCAGTCTCAAACCTCTGCTCTCTGTAACAATCCTTCTGTAACTCAGTCTCCAAACTCTGCTTTCTGCAAAAGTCCTTCTGCACCCCAGTCTCCAACCTCTGCTGCTGCAAAAGTCCTTCTACACCCCAGTCTCAAACCTCTGCTCTCTGTAACAGTCCTTCTGTAACTCAGTATCGAAGCTCTGCTCTCTGCAAAAGTCCTTCTGCACCCCAGTCTCCAACCTCTGCTTCCTGCAAAAGTCCTTCTACACCCCAGTATCCAACATCTGCTATCTGCAACAGTCATTCTGCACTTCAGTCTTCAAGCTCTGCTCTCTGTAACTATCCTTCTGTAACTCAGTCTCCAACCTGTACTCTCTGTAACAGTCCTCCTGCATCTCAGTCTTCAAACTCTGCTCTCTGCAACAGTCTTTCAGAACCACTGTCTCAAATTCTTGTCCCTGCAACAGTCCTTCAAAACCCCAGTCTCCAACCTATGCTGTCTGCAACAGTCCTTCTGCACCTTAGTCTCTAAACTCTACTATCTGTATCAGTCCTTCTGCACTTCAGTCTCCAACATCTGCTCTCTTTGAGATCCTCCTGCAACCCAGGCTGTAAACTCTGCCCTCTCTAATAGTCCTTCTGCACCCCTTGTCCAACCTCTGTTCTTGTAACAGTCATTTTGCACGCCGGTCTCAAACCTCTGCTCGCTACAACGACCCTTCTGCACCCCAGTCTCCTACCTCTGTTCTCTGTAACAGTCCTTCTGCACCTCACTCTCCCAACTCTGTTCTCTATATGATTCTTGTGCAACACAGTCTTTAAACTCTGCACTCTGTAACAGTCCTTCTGCAAAACAGTCTCAAACATCTGCTCTCTGTAACAGGACTTCTGCAACCCAGTCTCTAAAATCTGCTCTCTGAAACAGTCCTTCTCCACCCCAGTCTCCAACATCCACTCTCTGCAACAGTCTTTCTGCACCCCAGTCTCC
>NW_027523066.1:0-62037 GCF_052094955.1 Ictidomys tridecemlineatus | reverse complement strand
AGAACTTGAAACTGCTTTATTGTGTCATGTTTCAAAGAGCTAGCACAAACCGTGTTTGATTTAGAGTTCCAAATACATGTATCCCTATAGGAGAAAACAGAGTGAAACCTAAAAATGAAAACGGTTACTGCAAACGAACTGTTTAACCTAGAAGAACGAAATTGGGTGAGAAAAGTGGTTTTGGTGTACTGATCATTACCTGAAAGAATCATCAAGATTAGGTGAAAAAATGTGTGCTGATATTTCAGGCAACTCGTAGTTTTTTGGAAGCTTGGCAACCCCTTTAAATAAAAGTGATTTTCGCCAATCTCTGCTTAGGGCTACATCAACAACAAACAAACCATAGAGATACAACTTGAAACTGCTTTATTGTGTCAAGTTTCAAAATCTAGCACAAACCGTGTTTGATTTAGAGTTCCAAATACATATATCCCTATAGGAGAAAAGAGAGTGAAACCTAAAAATGAAACCGGTTACGTCAAATGAACGGTTTAACCTAGAAGAACGAAATTTGATGAGCCAAGTGGGTTTGGTATACTGATCATTACCTGAAAGAATCATCAAGATTGGGTGAAAAAATGTTTGCTGAGATTTCAGGCAACTCGTAGTTTTTTGGAAGCTTCGCGAAAACCCCTTTCCATGAAAGTCATGTTCGCCAGTCTCTGCTTAGGGCTACATCAACAGCAAAGAAACCATAGAGATAGAACTTGAAACTGCTTTACTGTGTCAAGTTTCATAGAGCTAGCACAAACCGTGTTTGATTTAGAGTTCCAAATACATGTATCCCTATAGGAGAAAACAGAGTGAAACCTAAAAATGAAACCGGTTACTGCAAACGAACGGTTTAACCTAGAAGAACGAAATTTGGTGAGCCAAGTGGTTTTCGTATACTGATCATTACCTGAATGAATCATCAAGATTGGGTGATAAAATGTTTGCTGAGATTTCAGGCAACTCGTAGTTTTTTGGAAGCTTGGCAACCCCTTTCCATGAAAGTCATGTTCGCCAGTCTCTGCTTATGGCTACATCAACAGCAAACAAACCATAGAGATAGAACTGGAAACTGCTTTATTGTGTCAAGTTTCAAAGAGCTAGCACAAACCGTGTTCGATTTAGAGTTCCAAATACATGTATCCCTATAGGAGAAAACAGAGTGAAACCTAAAAATGAAACCGGTTACTGTAAAGGAACGGTTTAACCTAGAAGAACGAAATTTGGTGAGCCAAGTGGTTTTGGTATACTGATCATTACCTGAAAGAATCATCAAGATTGGGTGAAAAAATGTTTGCTGAGATTTCAGGCAACTCGTAGTTTTTTGGAAGCTTCGCGAAAACCCCTTTCCATGAAAGTCATGTTCGCCAGTCTCTGCTTAGGGCTACATCAACAGCAAACAAACCACAGAGATAGAACTTGAAACTGCTTTACTGTGTCAAGTTTCAAAGAGCTAGCAAAAACCGTGTTTGATTTAGAGTTCCAAATACATGTAACCCTATTGGAGAAAACAGAGTGAAAACTAAAAATGAAACCGGTTACTGCGAATGAACGGTTTAACCTAGAAAAACGAAATTTGGTGAGCCAAGTGGTTTTGGGGTACTGATCATTACCTGAAAGAATCATCAAGATTGGGTGAAAAAATGTTTGCTGAGATTTCAGGCAACTCGTAGTTTTTTGGAAGCTTGGCAACCCCTTTCCATGAAAGTGATTTTCGCCAGTCTTTGCTTAGGGCTACATCAACAGCAAACAAACCAAAGAGATAGAACTTGAAAGTGCTTTATTGTGTCAAGTTTCAAAGAGCTAACACAAACCGTGTTTGATTTAGAGTTCCAAATACATGTATCCCTATAGGAGAAAACAGAGTGAAACCTAAAAATGAAACCGGTAACTGCAAATGAACGGTTTAACCTAGAAGAACGAAATTTGGTGAGCCAAGAGGTTTTAGTATACTGATCATTACCTGAAAGAATCGTCAAGATTGGGTGAAAAAATGTTTGCTGAGATTTCAGGCAACACGTAGTTTTTTGGAAGCTTGGCAACCCCTTTTCATGAAAGTAATGTTCGCCAGTCTCTGCTTAGGGCTACATCAACAGCAAACAAACCATAGAGATAGAACTGGAAACTGCTTTATTGTGTCAAGTTTCAAAGAGCTAGCACAAACCGTGTTTGATTTAGATTTCCAAATACATGTATCCCCATAGGAGAAAACAGAGTGAAACCTAAAAATGAAACCGGTTACTGCAAATGAACGGTTTAACCCAGAAGAACGAAATTTGGTGAGCCAAGTGGTTTTGGTGTACTGATCATTTCCTAAAAGAATCATCAAGATTGGGTGAAAAAATGTTTGCTGAGATTTCTGGCAACTCGTAGTTTTTTGGAACCTTGGCAACCCCTTTCAATGAAAGTCATGTTCACCAGTCTCTGCTTAGGCCTACATCAACAGCAAAGAAACCATAGAGATAGAACTTGAAACTGCTTTATTGTGTCAAGTTTCAAAGAGCTAGCACAAACCGTGTTTGATTTAGAGTTCCAAATACATGTGTCCCTATAGGAGAAAACAGAGTGAAACCTAAAAATGTAACCGGTTACTGCAAACAAACTGTTTAACCTAGAAGAACGAAATTTGGTGAGCCAAGTGGTTTTGGTATACTGATCATTACCTGAAAGAATCATCAAGATTGGGTGATAAAATGTGTGCTGAGATTTCAGGCAACTCGTAGTTTTTTGAAGTTTGGCAACCCCTGTAAATGAAAGTGATTTTCGCCAGTCTCTGCTTAGGGCTACATCAAAAGCAAACAAACCATAGAGATAGAACTTGAAACTGCTTTATTGCGTCAAGTTTCAAAGAGCTAGCACAAACCGTGTTTGATTTAGAGTTCCAAATACATGTATCCCTATAGGAGAAAACAGAGTGAAACCTAAAAATGAAAACGGTTACTGCAAACGAACGGTTTAACCTAGAAGAACGAAATTGGGTGAGAAAAGTGGTTTTGGTGTACTGATCATTACCTGAAAGAATCATCAAGATTGGGTGAAAAAATGTGTGCTGATATTTCAGGCAACTCGTAGTTTTTGGAAGCTTGGCAACCCCTTTAAATAAAAGTGATTTTCGCCAGTCTCTGCTTAGGGCTACATCAACAACAAACAAACCATAGAGATAGAACTTGAAACTGCTTTATTGTGTCAAGTTTCAAAATCTAGCACAAACCATGTTTGATTTAGAGTTCCAAATACATGTATCCCTATAGGAGAAAAGAGAGTGAAACCTAAAAATGAAACCGGTTACTTCAAATGAACGGTTTAACCTAGAAGAACGAAATTTGATGAGCCAAGTGGTTTTGGTATACTGATCATTACCTGAAAGAATCATCAAGATTGGGTGAAAAAATGTTTGCTGAGATTTCAGGCAACTCGTAGTTTTTGAAAGCTTGGCAACCCCTTTCCATGAAAGTCATTTTCGCCAGTCTCTGCTTAGGGCTACATCAACAGCAAAGAAACCATAGAGATAGAACTTGAAACTGCTTTATTGTGTCAAGTTTCAAAATCTAGCACAAACCGTGTTTGATTTAGAGTTCCAAATACATGTATCCCTATAGGAGAAAATAGAGTGAAACCTAAAAATGAAACCGGTTACTGCAAACGAACGGTTTAACGTAGAAGAACGAAATTTGGTGAGCCAAGTGGTTTTGGTGTACTGATCATTACCTGAAAGAATCATCAAGATTGGGTGATAAAATGTGTGCTGAGATTTCAGGCAACTCGTAGTTTTTTGAAGTTTGGCAACCCCTGTAAATGAAAGTGATTTTCGCCAGTCTCTGCTTAGGGCTACATCAACAGCAAACAAACCATAGAGATAGAACTTGAAACTGCTTTATTGTGTCATGTTTCAAAGAGCTAGCACAAACCGTGTTTGATTTAGAGTTCCAAATACATGTATCCCTATAGGAGAAAACAGAGTGAAACCTAAAAATGAAAACGGTTACTGCAAACGAACTGTTTAACCTAGAAGAACGAAATTGGGTGAGAAAAGTGGTTTTGGTGTACTGATCATTACCTGAAAGAATCATCAAGATTAGGTGAAAAAATGTGTGCTGATATTTCAGGCAACTCGTAGTTTTTTGGAAGCTTGGCAACCCCTTTAAATAAAAGTGATTTTCGCCAATCTCTGCTTAGGGCTACATCAACAACAAACAAACCATAGAGATACAACTTGAAACTGCTTTATTGTGTCAAGTTTCAAAATCTAGCACAAACCGTGTTTGATTTAGAGTTCCAAATACATATATCCCTATTGGAGAAAAGAGAGTGAAACCTAAAAATGAAACCGGTTACGTCAAATGAACGGTTTAACCTAGAAGAACGAAATTTGATGAGCCAAGTGGTTTTGGTATACTGATCATTACCTGAAAGAATCATCAAGATTGGGTGAAAAAATGTTTGCTGAGATTTCAGGCAACTCGTAGTTTTTTGGAAGCTTCGCGAAAACCCCTTTCCATGAAAGTCATGTTCGCCAGTCTCTGCTTAGGGCTACATCAACAGCAAAGAAACCATAGAGATAGAACTTGAAACTGCTTTACTGTGTCAAGTTTCATAGAGCTAGCACAAACCGTGTTTGATTTAGAGTTCCAAATACATGTATCCCTATAGGAGAAAACAGAGTGAAACCTAAAAATGAAACCGGTTACTGCAAACGAACGGTTTAACCTAGAAGAACGAAATTTGGTGAGCCAAGTGGTTTTCGTATACTGATCATTACCTGAATGAATCATCAAGATTGGGTGATAAAATGTTTGCTGAGATTTCAGGCAACTCGTAGTTTTTTGGAAGCTTGGCAACCCCTTTCCATGAAAGTCATGTTCGCCAGTCTCTGCTTATGGCTACATCAACAGCAAACAAACCATAGAGATAGAACTGGAAACTGCTTTATTGTGTCAAGTTTCAAAGAGCTAGCACAAACCGTGTTCGATTTAGAGTTCCAAATACATGTATCCCTATAGGAGAAAACAGAGTGAAACCTAAAAATGAAACCGGTTACTGTAAAGGAACGGTTTAACCTAGAAGAACGAAATTTGGTGAGCCAAGTGGTTTTGGTATACTGATCATTACCTGAAAGAATCATCAAGATTGGGTGAAAAAATGTTTGCTGAGATTTCAGGCAACTCGTAGTTTTTTGGAAGCTTCGCGAAAACCCCTTTCCATGAAAGTCATGTTCGCCAGTCTCTGCTTAGGGCTACATCAACAGCAAACAAACCACAGAGATAGAACTTGAAACTGCTTTACTGTGTCAAGTTTCAAAGAGCTAGCAAAAACCGTGTTTGATTTAGAGTTCCAAATACATGTAACCCTATTGGAGAATACAGAGTGAAACCTAAAAATGAAACCGGTTACTGCAAACGAAAGGTTTAACCTAGAAGAACGAAATTTGGTGAGCCAAGTGGTTTTGGTGTACTGATCATTACCTGAAAGAATCATCAAGATTGGGTCAAAAAATGTTTGCTGAGATTTAAGGCAACTCGTACTTTTTTGGAAGCTTGGCAACCCCTTTCCATGAAAGTCATTTTCGCCAGTCTCTGCTTAGGGCTACATCAACAGCAAACAAACCATAGAGACAGAACTTTAAACTGCTTTATTGTGTCAAGTTTCAAAGACCTAGCACAAACCGTGTTTCATTTAGAGTTCCAAATACATGTATCCCAATAGGAGAAAACAGAGTGAAACCTAAAAATGAAACCGGTAACTGCAAATGAACGGTTTAACCTAGAAGAACGAAATTTGGTTAGCCAAGAGGTTTTGCTATACTGATCATTACCTGAAAGAATCATCAAGATTGGGTGAAAAAATATTTGCTGAGATATCAGGCAACTCGTAGTTTTTTGGAAGCTTGACAACCCCTTTCCATGAAAGTGATTTTCGCCAGTCTCTGCTTAGGGCTACATCAACAGCAAACAAACCATAGAGATAGAACTTAAAACTGCTTTACTGTGTCAAGTTTCAAAGAGCTAGCACAAACCGTGTTTGATTTAGAGTTTCAAATACATGTATCCCTATAGGAGAAAACAGAGTGAAACTTAAAAATGAAATCGGTTACTGCAAACGAACGGTTTAACCTAGAAGAACGAAATTTGGTGAGCCAAGTGGTTTTGGTGTACTGATCATTACCTGAAAGAATCATGAAGATTGGGTGAAAAAATGTTTGCTGAGATTTCAGGCAACTCGTAGTTTTTTGGAAGCTGGGCAACCCCTTTCCATGAAAGTCATTATCGCCAGTCTCTGCTTAGGGCTACATCAACAGCAAACAAACCATAGAGACAGAATTTTAAACTGCTTTATTGTGTCAAGTTTCAAAGACCTAGCACAAACCGTGTTTCATTTAGAGTTCCAAATACATGTATCCCTATAGGAGAAAACAGAGTGAAACCTAAAAATGAAACCGGTTACTGCAAACGAACGGTTTAACCTAGAAGAACGAAAGTTGGTGAGCCAAGTGGTTTTGGTGTACTGATCATTACCTGAAAGAATCATCACGATTGGGTGAAAAAATATTTGCTGAGATTTCAGGCAACTCGTAGTTTTTTGGGCTTCGCAACCCCTTTCCATCAAAGTGATTTTCGCCAATCTCTGCTTAGGGCTACATCAACAGCAAACAAACAATAGAGATAGAACTTGAAACTGCTTTATTGTGTCACGTTTCAAAGAGTTAGCACAAACCGTGTTTGATTTAGAGTTCCAAATACATATATCCCTATAGGAGAAAACAGAGTGAAACCTAAAAATGCAACCGGTTACTGCAAACGAACGGTTTAACCTAGAAGAACGAAAGTTGGTGAGCCAAGTGGTTTTGGTGTACTGATCATTACCTGAAAGAATCATCAAGAGTGGGTGAAAAAATGTTTGCTGAGATTTCAGGCAACTCGTAGTTTTTTGGGCTTCGCAACCCCTTTCCATGAAAGTGATTTTCTCCAGTCTCTGCTTAGGGCTACATCAACAGCAAACAAACTAGAGATAGAACTTGAAACTGCTTTATTGTGTCAAGTTTCAAAGAGCTAGCACAAACCGTGTTTGATTTAGAGTTCCAAATACATGTATCCGTATAGGAGAAAACAGAGTGAAACCTAAAAATGAAAACGGTTACTGCAAACGAACGGTTTAACCTAGAAGAACGAAATTTGGTGAGCCAAGTGGTTTTGGTATACTGATCACTACCTGAAAGAATCATGAAGATTGGGTGAAAGAATGTTTGCTGAGATTTCAGGCAACTCGTATTTTTTGGAAGCTTGGCAACCCCTTTTCATGAAAGTCATGTTCGCCAGTCTCTGCTCAGTGCTACATCAACAGCAAACAAACCATAGTGATAGAACTTGAAACTGCTTTATTGTGTCAAGTTTCAAAGAGCTAGCACAAACCGTTTTTGATTTAGAGTTCCAAATCCATGTATCCCTATAGGAGAAAACAGAGTGAAACCTAAAAATGAAACCGGTTACTGCAAACGAACGGTTTAACCTAGAAGAACGAAATTTGGTGAGCCAAGTGGTTTTGGTGTACTGATCATTACCTGAAAGAATCATCAAGATTGGGTAAAAAAATGTTTGCTGAGATTTCTGCCAACGCGTAGTTTTTTGGAAGCTTGGCAACCCCTTTCCATGAAAGTGATTTTCGCCAGTCTCTGCTTAGGGCTACATCAACAGCAAACAAACCATAGATAGAACTTGAAACTGCTTTATTGTGTCCAGTTTCAAAGAGCTAGCACAAACCTTGTTTGATTTAGAGTTCCAAATACATGTATCCCTATAGGAGAAAACAGGGTGAAACCTAAAAATGTAACCGGTTACTGCAAACGAACGGTTTAACCTAGAAGGTCGAAATTTGGTGAGCCAAGTGGTTTTCGTGTACTGATCATTACCTGAAAGAATCATCACGATTGGGTGAAAAAATATTTGCTGAGACTTCAGGAAACTCGTAGTTTTTTGGAAGCTTAGCAACCCCTTTTCATGAAAGTGATTTTTGCGAGTCTCTGCTTAGGGCTACATAAACAGCAAAAAAACCATAGAGATAGAACTTGAAACTGCTTTATTGTGTCAAGTTTCAAAGAGCTAGCTCAAACCGTGTTTGATTTAGAGTTCCAAAAACATGTATCCCTATAGGAGAAAACAGAGTGAAACCTAAAAATGTAAACGGTTACTGCAAAGGAACGGTTTAACTTAGAAGAAGGAAATTTGGTGAGCCAAGTGGTTTTGGTGTACTGATCATTATCTGAAAGAATCATCAAGATTGGGTGAAAAGACGTTTCCTGAGATTTCAGGCAACTCGTAGTTTTTTGGAAGCTTTGCAATCCCTTTTAATTAAAGTGATTTTCGCCAGTCTCTGCTTAGGGCTACATAAACAGCAAAAAAAACATAGAGATATAACTTGAAACTGCTTTATTGTGTCCAGTTTCAAAGAGCTAGCACAAACTGTGTTTGATTTAGAGTTCCAAATACATGTATCCCTATTGGAGAAAACAGAGTGAAACCTAAAAATGAAACCGGTTACTGCAAACGAACGGTTTAACCTAGAAGAACAAAATTTGGTGAGCCAAGTGGTTTTGGTGTACAGATCATTACCTGAAAGAATCATCAAGATTGGGTGAAAAAATGTTTGCTGATATTTCAGGAAACTCGTAGTTTTTTGGAAGCTTGGCAACCTGTTTCCATGAAAGTGATTTTCGCCAGTCTCTGCTTAGGGCTACATCAACAGTAAACAAACCATAGAGATAGAACTTGAAACTGCTTTATTGTGTCAAGTTTCAAAGAGCTAGCCAAAATCGTGTTTGATTTAGAGTTCCGAATACATGTATCCCTATAGGAGAAAACAGAGTGAAACCTAAAAATGAAAACGGTTACTGCAAACAAATGGTTTAACCTAGAAGAACGAAATTTGGTGAGCCAAGTGGTTTTTGTGTACTGATCATTATCTGAAAGAATCATCAAGATTGGGTGAAAAAACGTTTGCTGAGATTTCAGACAAATCGTAGTTTTTTGGAAGCTTAGCAACCCCTTTTCATGAAAGTGATTTTCGCCAGTCTCTGGTTAGGGCTACATAACAGCAAACAAACCATAGAGATAGAACTTGAAACTCCTTTATTGTGTCAAGTTTCAAAGAGCTAGCACAAACCGTGTTTGATTTAGAGTTCCAAATACATGTATCCCTATAGGAGAAAACAGAGTGAAACCTAAAAATGAAACCGGTTACTGCAAACGAACGGTTTAACCTAGAAGAACGAAATTTGGTGAGCCAAGTGGTTTTGGTGTACTTATCATTACCTGAAAGAATCATCACGATTGGGTGAAAAAATGTTTGCTGAGATTTCAGGCAACTCGTAGTTTTTTGGGCTTCGCAACCCCTTTCCATCAAAGTGATTTTCGCCAATCTCTGCTTAGGGCTACATCAACAGCAAACAAACAATAGAGATAGAACTTGAAACTGCTTTATTGTGTCACGTTTCAAAGAGTTAGCACAAACCGTGTTTGATTTAGAGTTCCAAATACATATATCCCTATAGGAGCAAACAGAGAGAAACCTAAAAATGAAACCGGTTACTGCAAACGAACGGTTTAACCTAGAAGAACGAAAGTTGGTGAGCCAAGTGGTTTTGGTGTACTGATCATTATCTGAAAGAATCATCAAGATTGGGTGAAAAAATGTTTGCTGAAATTTCAGGACACTCGTAGTTTTTGGAAGCTTGGCAACCCCTTTCTATGAAAGTGATTTTCGCCAGTCTCTGCTTAGGGCTACTTCAACAGCAAACAAACCATAGAGAGACAACTTGAACTGCTTTATTGTGTCAAGTTTCAAAGAGCTAACACGAACCGTTTTTTTATTTAGAGTTCCAAATACATGTATTCCTATAGGAGAAAACAGAGTGAAACCTAAAAATGAAACTTGTTACTGCAAACGAACGGTTTAACCTAGAAGAACGAAATTTGGTGAGCCAAGTGGTTTTGGTGTACTGATCATTATCTGAAAGAATCATCAAGATTGGGTGAAAAAATGTTTGCTAAGATTTCAGGCAACTCGTAGTTTTTTGGAAGCTTAGCAACCCCTTTTCATGAAAGTGATTTTCGCCAGTCTCTTCTTAGGGCTACATAAACAGCAAACAAACCATAGAAATAGACCTTGAAACTGCTTTATTTTGTTAAGTTTGAAAGAGCTAGCACAAACCGTGTTTGTTTAGAGTTCCAAATACATGTAATCCTATATGAGAAAACAGAGTCAAAACTAAAAATGAAAACGGTTACAGCAAACGAACGGTTTAACCTAGAAGAACGAAATTTTGTGAGCCAAGTGGTATTGGTGTACTGATTATTACCTGAAAGAATCATCAAGACTGGGTGAAAGAATGTTTGCTGAGATTTCAGGCAACTTGTAGTTTTTTGCAAGCTTGGCAACCCCTTTTCATGAAAGTCATGTTCGCCAGTCCTGCTTAGGGCTACATCAACAGCAAACAAACCATAGTGATAGAACTTGAAACTGCTTTATTGTGTCAAGTTTCAAAGAGCTAGCACAAACCGTGTTTGATTTAGAGTTTCCAAATCCATGTATCCCTATAGGAGAAAACAGAGTGAAACCTAAAAATGAAACCGGTTACTGCAAACGAACGGTTTAACCTAGAAGAACGAAATTTGGTGAGCCAAGTGGTTTTTGGTGTACTGATCATTACCTGAAAGAATCATCAAGATTGGGTAAAAAAATGTTTGCTGAGATTCAGGCAACGCGTAGTTTTTTGGAAGCTTGGCAACCCCTTTCCAAGAAAGTGATTTTCGCCAGTCTCTGCTTAGGGCTACATCAACAGCAAACAAACCATACAGATAGAACTTGAAACTGCTATATTGTGTCCAGTTTCAAAGAGCTAGCACAAACCGTGTTTGATTTAGAGTTCCGAATACATGTATCCCTATAGAGAAAACAGAGTGAAACCTAAAAATGAAAACGGTTACTGCAAACAAATGGTTTAACCTAGAAGAACGAAATTTGGTGAGCCAAGTGGTTTTTGTGTACTGATCATTATCTGAAAGAATCATCAAGATTGGGTGAAAAAACGTTTGCTGAGATTTCAGGCAAATCGTAGTTTTTTGGAAGCTTAGCAACCCCTTTTCATGAAAGTGATTTTCGCCAGTCTCTGCTTAGGGCTTACATAACAGCAAACAAACCATAGAGATAGAACTTGAACTGCTTTATTGTGTCAAGTTTCAAAGAGCTAGCACAAACCGTGTTTGATTTAGAGTTCCAAATACATGTATCCCTATAGGAGAAAACAGAGTGAAACCTAAAAATGAAACCGGTTACTGCAAACGAACGGTTTAACCTAGAAGAACGAAATTTGGTGAGCCAAGTGGTTTTGGTGTACTGATCATTACCTGAAAGAATCATCAAGATTGGGTAAAAAAATGTTTGCTGAGATTTCAGGCAACGCGTAGTTTTTTGGAAGCTTGGCAACCCCTTTCCATGAAAGTCATTTTCGCCAGTCTCTGCTTAGGGCTACATCAACAGCAAACAAACCATACAGATAGAACTTGAAACTGCTTTATTGTGTCCAGTTTCAAAGAGCTAGCACAAACCGTGTTTGATTTAGAGTTCCAAATACATGTATCCCTATAGGAGAAAACAGGGTGAAACCTAAAAAATGAAACCGGTTACTGCAAACGAACGGTTTAACCTAGAAGAACGAAATTTGGTGAGCAAGTGGTTTTGGTGTACTGATCATTACCTGAAAGAATCATCACGATTGGGTGAAAAAATGTTTGCTGATATTTCAGAAAACTCGTAGTTTTTTGAAGCTTAGCAACCCCTTTTCATGAAAGTGATTTTCGCGAATCTCTGCTTAGGGCTACATAAACAGCAAAAAAACCATAGAGATAGAACTTGAAACTGCTTTATTGTGTCAAGTTTCAAAGAGCTAGCTCAAACCGTGTTTGATTTAGAGTTCCAAAAACATGTATCCCTATAGGAGAAAACAGAGTGAAACCTAAAAATGTAAACGGTTACTGCAAAGGAACGGTTTAACTTAGAAGAAGGAAATTTGGTGAGCCAAGTGGTTTTGGTGTACTGATCATTATCTGAAAGAATCATCAAGATTGGGTGAAAAAACGTTTGCTGAGATTTCAGGCAAATCGTAGTTTTTTGGAAGCTTAGCAACCCCTTTTCATGAAAGTGATTTTCGCCAGTCTCTGCTTAGGGCTACATAAACAGCAAAAAAACCATAGAGATATAACTTGAAACTGCTTTATTGTGTCCAGTTTCATAGAGCTAGCACAAACCGTGTTTGATTTAGAGTTCCAAATACATGTATCCCTATTGGAGAAAACAGAGTGAAACCTAAAAATGAAACCGGTTACTGCAAACGAACGGTTTAACCTAGAAGAACGAAATTTGGTGAGCCAAGTGGTTTTGGTGTACTGATCATTACCTGAAAGAATCATCAAGATTGGGTGAAAAAATGTTTGCTGAGATTTCAAGCAACTCGTAGTTTTTTGGAAGCTTGGCAACCCCTTTCCATGAAAGTGATTTTCGCCATTCTCTGCTTAGGGCTACATCAACAGCAAACAAACCATAGAAATAGAACTTGAAACTGCTTTATTGTGTCAATTTTCAAAGAGCTAGCACAAACCGTGTTTGATTTAGAGTTCCAAATACATGTGTTCCTATAGGAGAAAACAGAGTGAAACCTAAAAATGTTACCGGTTACTGCAAACGAACGGTTTCACCTAGAAGAACGAAATTTGGTGAGGCAAGTGGTTTTGGTGTACTCATCATTACCTGAAAGAATCATCAAGATTGGGTGAAAAAATGTTTGCTGAGATTTCAGGCAACTCGTAGTTTTTTGGAAGCTTGGCAACCTGTTTCCATGAAAGTGATTTTCGCCAGTCTCTGCGTAGGGCTACATCAACAGCAAACAAACCATAGAGATAGAAGTTGAAACTGCTTTATTGTGTCCAGTTTCAAAGAGCTAGCACAAAGCATGTTTGATTTAGAGTTCCAAATACATGTATCACTATGGGAGAAAACAGAGTGAAACCTAAAAATGAAACTGGTTACTGTAAACGAACGGTTTAACCTAGAAGAACGAAATTTGGTGAGCCAAGTGGTTTTGGTGTACTGATCATTATCTGAAAGAATCATAAAGATTGGGTGAAAAAATGTTTGCTGAGATTTCAGGCAACTCGTAGTTTTTTGGAAGCTTAGCAACCCCTATTCATGAAAGTGATTTTCGCCAGTCTCTGCTTAGGGAAACATCAACAGCAAACAAATCATAGAGATACAACTTGAAATTGCTTTATTGTGTCAAGTTTCAAAGAGCTAGCAAAACCTTATTTGATTTAGAGTTCCAAATACATGTATCCCTATAGGTGAAAACAGAGTGAAACCTAAAAATGAAAACGGTTACTGCAAACGAACGGTTTAACCTAGAAGAACGAAATTTGGTGAGCCAAGTGGTTTTGGTGTACTGATCATTACCTGAAAGAATCATCAAGATTGGGTGAAAAAATGTTTGCTGAGATTTCAGGAAACTCGTAGTTTTTTGGGCTTAGCAACCCCTTTCCATCAAAGTGATTTTCGCCAATCTCTGCTTAGGGCTACATCAACAGCAAACAAACCATAGACATAGAACTTGAAACTGCTTTATTGTGTCAAGTTTCAAAGAGCTAGCACAAACCGTGTTTGATTTAGACTTCCAAATACATGTATCCCTATAGGAGAAAACAGAGTGAAACCTAAAAATGAAACCGGTTACTGCAAACGAACGGTTTCACCTAGAAGAACGAAATTTGGTGAGGCAAGTGGTTTTGGTGTACTCATCATTACCTGAAAGAATCATCAAGATTGGGTGAAAAAATGTTTGCTGAGATTTCAGGCAACTCGTAGTTTTTTGCAAGCTTGGCATCCTGTTTCCATTAAAGTGATTTTCGCCAGTCTCTGCTTAGGGCTACATCAACAGCAAACAAACCATAGAGATAGAACTTGAAACTGCTTTATTGTGTCCAGTTTCAAAGAGCTAGCACAAAGCATGTTTGATTTAGAGTTCCAAATACATGTATCACTATAGGAGAAAACAGAGTGAAACCTAAAAATGAAACTGGTTACTGTAAACGAACGGTTTAACCTAGAAGAACGAAATTCGGTGAGCCAAGTGGTTTTGGTGTACTGATCATTATCTGAAAGAATCATAAAGATTGGGTGAAAAAATGTTTGCTGAGATTTCAGGCAACTCGTAGTTTTTTGGAAGCTTAGCAACCCCTTTTCATGAAAGTGATTTTCGCCAATCTCTGCTTAGGGCTACATAAACAGCAAACAAACCATAGACATAGACCTTGAAACTGCTTTATTGTGTCAAGTTTCAAAGAGCTAGCACAAACCGTGTTTGATTTAGAGTTCCAAATACATGTATCCCTATAGGAGAAAACAGAGTGAAACCTAAAAATGTTACCGGTTACTGCAAACGAACGGTTTAACCTAGAAGAACGAAATTTGGTGAGCCAAGTGGTTTTGGCGTACTGATCATTACCTGAAAGAATCATCAAGATTGTGTGAAAAAATGTTTGCTGAGATTTCAGGCAACTCGTAGTTTTTTGGAAGATTGGCAACCTGTTTCCAATAAAGTGATTTTCGCCAGTCTCTGCTTAGGGCTACATCAACAGCAAACAAACCATAGAGATAGAACTTGAAACTGCTTTATTGTGTCCAGTTTCAAAGAGCTAGCACAAACCGTGTTTGATTTAGACTTCCAAATACATGTATCCCTATAGGAGAAAACAGAGTGAAACCTAAAAATCAACTGGTTACTGCAAACGAACGGTTTAACCTAGAAGAACGAAATTTGGTGAGCCAAGTGGTTTTGGTGTACTGATCATTATCTGAAAGAATCATAAAGATTGGGTGAAAAAATGTTTGCTGAGATTTCAGGCAACTCGTAGTTTTTTGGAAGCTTAGCACCCCCTTTTCATGTAAGTGATTTTCGCCAGTCTCTGCTTAGGGCTACATAAACAGCAAACAAACCATAGACATAGACCTTGAAACTGCTTTATTGTGTCAAGTTTCAAATAGCTAGCACAAACCGTGTTTGATTTAGAGTTCCAAATACATGTATCCCTATAGGAGAAAACAGAGTCAAAACTAAAAATGAAAACGGTTACTGCAAACGAACGGTTTAACCTAGAAGAACGAAATTTGGTGAGCCAAATGGTTTTGGTGTACTGATCATTACCTGAAAGAATCATCAAGATTGGGCGAAAAAAAGTTTGCTGAGATTTCAGGCAACTCGTAGTTTTTTGAAAGCTTGGCAACCCCTTTCCATGAAAGTGATTTTCGCCAGTCTCTTCTTAGGGCTACATCAACAGCAAACAAACCATAGAGAGAGAACTTGAAACTGCTTTATTGTGTCAAGTTTCAAAGAGCTAGCACAAACCGTGTTTGATTTAGAGTTCCAAATACATGTATCCCTATAGGTGAAAACAGAGTGAAACCTAAAAATGAAAACGGTTACTGCAAATGAACTGTTTAACCTAGAAGAACGAAATTTAGTGAGGAAAGTGGTTTCAGTGTACTCATCATTACCTGAAAGAATCATCAAGATTGGGTGAAAAAATGTGTGCTGAGATTTCAGGAAACTCATAGTTTTTTTGAACCTTGGTAACCCCTTTAGATGAAAGTGATTTTCACCAGTCTCTGGTTAGGGCTACATCAACAGCAAACAAACCAAAGAGATAGAACTCGAAACTGCTTTATTGTGTCCAGTTTCAAAGAGCTGGCATAAACCGTGTTTGATTTAGAGTTCCAAATACATGTATTCCTTTAGGAGAAAACAGAGTGAAACCTAAAAATAAAACCGGTTACTGGAAACGAACGGTTTAACCTAGAAGAACGAAATTGGGTGAGCCAAGTGGTTTTGCTGTACTGATCATTACCTGAAAGAATCATCAAGATTGGGTGAAAAAATGTTTGCTTAGATTTCAGGCAACTCGTAGTTTTTTTGAAGCTTAGCAACCCCTTTTCATGAAAGTGATTTTCGCCAGTCTCTGCTTAGGGATACATCAACAGCAAACAAATCATAGAGATACAACTTGAAACTGCTTTATTGTGTCAAGTTTCAAAGAGCTAGCAAATCCTTGATTGATTTAGAGTTCCAAATACATGTATCCCTATAGGTGAAAACAGAGTGAAACCTAAAAATGAAACTGGTTACTGCAAACGAACGGTTTAACCTAGAAGAACGAAATTTGGTGAGCCAAGTGGTTTTGGTGTACTGATCATTACCTGAAAGAATCATCAAGATTGGGTGAAAAAATGTTTGCTGAGATTCCAGGCAACTCGTAGTTTTTTGGGCTTTGCAACCCCTTTCCATCAAAGTGATTTTCGCCAATCTCTGCTTAGGGCTACATCAACAGCAAACAAACAATAGAGAGAGAAGTTGAAACTGCTTTATTGTGTCAAATTTCAAAGAGCTAGCACAAACCGTGTTTGATTTAGAGTTCCAAATACATGTATCCTTATAGGAGAAAACAGAGTGAAACCTAAAAATGAAACTGGTTACTGCAAACGAACGGTTTAACCTAGAAGAACGAAATTTGGTGAGCCAAGTGGTTTTGGTGTACTGATCATTATCTGAAAGAATCATCAAGATTGGGTGAAAAAATGTTTGCTGAGATTTCAGGCAACTCGTAGTTTTTTGGAAGCTTAGCAACCCCTTTTCATGAAAGTGATTTTCGCCAGTCTCTGCTTAGGGCTACATAAACAGCAAACAAACCATAGAAATAGACCTTGAAACTGCTTTATTGTGTTAAGTTTCAAAGAGCTAGCACAAACCGTGTTTGATTTAGAGTTCCAAATACATGTATCCCTATAGGAGAAAACAGAGTCAAAACTAAAAATGAAAAGGGTTACTGCAAACGAACGGTTTAACCTAGAAGAACGAAATTTGGTGAGCCAAGTGGTTTTGGTGTACTGATCATTACCTGAAAGAATCATCAAGATTGGGTGAAAAAATGTTTGCTGAGATTTCAAGCAACTCGTAGTTTTTTGGAAGCTTGGCAACCCCTTTCCATGAAAGTGATTTTCGCCAGTCTCTGCTTAGGGCTACATCAACAGCAAACAAACCATAGAGATAGAACTTGAAACTGCTTTATTGTGTCAAGTTTCAAAGAGCTAGCACAAACCGTGTTTGATTTAGAGTTCAAATACATGTATCCCTATAGGAGAAAACAGAGTGAAACCTAAAAATGAAAACGGTTACTGCAAACGAACGGTTTTACCTAGAAGAACGAAATTTGGTGAGGCAAGTGGTTTTGGTGTACTCATCATTACCTGAAAGAATCATCAAGATTGGGTCAAAAAATATTTGCTGAGATTTCAGGCACCTCGTAGTTTTTTGGTAGCTTGGTAACCCCTTTAAATGAAAGTGATTTTCGCCAGTCTCTGCTTAGGGCTACATACAGCAAACAAACCATAGAGAGAGAACTTGAAACTGCTTTATTGTGTCAAGTTTCAAAGAGCTAGCACAAACCGTGTTTGATTTAGAGTTCCAAATACATGTATCCCTATAGGAGAAAACAGAGTGAAACCTAAAAATGCAACCGGTTACTGCAAACGAACGGTTTAACCTAGAAGAACGAAAGTTGGTGAGCCAAGTGGTTTTGGTGTACTGATCATTACCTGAAAGAATCATCAAGAGTGGTTGAAAAAATGTTTGCTGAGATTTCAGGCAACTCGTAGTTTTTTGGGCTTCGCAAACCCCTTTCCATGAAAGTGATTTTCTCCCAGTCTCTGCTTAGGGCTACATCAACAGCAAACAAACAATAGAGATAGAACTTGAAACTGCTTTATTGTGTCAAGTTTCAAAGAGCTAGCACAAACCGTGTTTGATTTAGAGTTCCAAATACATGTATCCCTATAGGAGAAAACAGAGTGAAACCTAAAAATGAAACCGGTTACTGCAAACGAACGGTTTTAACCTAGAAGAACGAAATTTGGTGAGCCAAGTGGTTTTGGTATACTGATCATTACCTGAAAGAATCATGAAGATTGGGTGAAAGAATGTTTGTTGAGATTTCAGGCAACTCGTAGTTTTTTGGAAGCTTGGCAACCCCTTTTCATGAAAGTCATGTTCGCCAGTCTCTGCTTAGGGCTACATCAACAGCAAACAAACCATAGAGATAGAACTTGAAACTGCTTTATTGTGTCAAGTTTTCAAAGAGCTAGCACAAACCGTGTTTGATTTAGAGTTCCAAATACATGTATCCCTATAGGAGAAAACAGAGTGAAACCTAAAAATGAAACTGGTTACTGCAAACGAACGGTTTAACCTAGAAGAACGAAATTTGGTGAGCCAAGTGGTTTTGGTATACTGATCATTACCTGAAAGAATCATGAGATTGGGTGAAAGAAGTTTGCTTAGATTTCAGGAAACTCGTAGTTTTTTGAAGCTTGGCAACCCCTTTTCATGAAAGTCATGTTCGCCAGTCTCTGCTTAGGGCTACATCAACAGCAAACAAACCATAGAGATAGAACTTGAAACTGCTTTATTGTGTCAAGTTTCAAAGAGCTAGCACAAACCGTGTTTGATTTAGAGTTCCAAATACATGTATCCCTATAGGAGAAAACAGAGTGAAACCTAAAAATGAAACCGGTTACTGCAAACGAACGGTTTAACCTAGAAGAACGAAATTTGGTTAGCCAAGTGGTTTTGGTGTACTGATCATTACCTGAAAGAATCATCAAGATTTGGTAAAAAAATGTTTGCTGAGATTTCAGGCAACGCGTAGTTTTTTGGAAGCTTGGCAACCCCTTTCCATGAAAGTGATTTTCGCCAGTCTCTGCTTAGGGATACATCAACAGCAAACAAACCATACAGATAGAACTTGAAACTGCTTTATTGTGTCCAGTTTCAAAGAGCTAGCACAAACCGTGTTTGATTTAGAGTTCCAAATACATTTATCCCTAGAGGAGAAAACAGGGTGAAACCTAAAAATGAAACCGGTTACTGCAAATGAACGGTTTAACCTAGAAGAACGAAATTTGGTGAGCCAAGTGGTTTTGGTGTACTGATCATTACCTGAAAGAATCATCAAGATGGGGTGAAAAAATGTTTGCTGAGATTTCAGGCAACTCGTAGTTTTTTGGAAGATTGGCAACCTCTTTAAATGAAAGTGATTTTCGCCAGTCTCTGCTTAGGGCTATATCAACAGCAAACAAACCATAGAGATAGAACTTGAAACTGCTTTATTGTGTGAAGTTTCAAAGAGCTAACAAAAACCGTGTTTCATTTAGAGTTCCAAATACATGTATCCCTATAGGAGAAAACAGAGTGAAACCTAAAAATGAAACCGGTTACTGCAAACGAACGGTTTAACCTAGAAGAACGAAATTTGGTGAGCCAAGTGGTTTTGGTGTACTGATCATTACCTGAAAGAATCATCAAGATTGGTTAAAAAAATGTTTGCTGAGATTTCAGGCAACTCGTAGTTTTTTGGAAGCTTGGCAACCCCTTTCCATGAAAGTGATTTTCGCCAGTCTCTGCTTAGGGCTACATCAACAGCAAACAAACCATAGAGATAGAACTTGAAACTGCTTTATTGTGTCCAGTTTCAAAGACCTAGCACAAACCGTGTTTCATTTAGAGTTCCAAATACATATATCCCTATAGGAGAAAACAGGGTGAAACCTAAAAATGAAACCGGTTACTGCAAACGAACGGTTTAACTTGGAAGAACGAAATATGGTGAGCCAAGTGGTTTTGGTGTACTGATCATTACCTGAAAGAATCATCACGATTGGGTGAAAAAATGTTTGCTGAGATTTCAGGAAACTCGTAGTTTTTTGGAAGCTTAGCAACCCCTTTTCATGAAAGTGATTTTCGTGAGTCTCTGCTTAGGGCTACATAAACAGAAAAAACACCATAGAGATAGAACTTGAAACTGCTTTATTGTGTCAAGTTTCAAAGAGCTAGCACAAACCGTGTTTGATTTAGAGTTCCAAATACATGTATCCCTATAGGAGAAAACAGAGTGAAACCTAAAAATGTAAACGGTTACTGCAAAGGAACGGTTTAACTTAGAAAAAGGAAATTTGGTGAGCCAAGTGGTTTTGGTGTACTGATCATTACCTGAAAGAATCATCAAGATTGGGTGAAAAAATGTGTGCTGAGATTTCAGGCAACTCTTAGTTTTTTGGAAGCTTAGCAATCCCTTTTAATGAAAGTGATTTTCGCCAGTCTCTGCTTAGGGCTACATAAACAGCAAAAAAACCATAGAGATAGAACTTGAAACTGCTTTATTGTGTCCAGTTTCAAAGAGCTAGCACAAACCGTGTTTGCATTAGAGTTCCAAATACATGTATCCCTATTGGAGAGAACAGAGTGAAACCTAAAAATGAAACCGGTTGCTGCAAACGAACGGTTTAACCTAGAAGAACGAAATTGGGTGAGCCAAGTGGTATTGGTGTACTGATCATTACCTGAAAGAATCATCAAGATTGGGTGAAAAAATGTTTGCTGAGATTTAAGGAAACTCGTAGTTTTTTGGAAGCTTGGCAACCTGTTTCCATGAAAGTGATTTTCGCCAGTCTCTGCTTAGGGCTACATCAAAAGCAAACAAACCATAGAGATAGAACTTGAAACTGCTTTATTGTGTCAAGTTTCAAAGAGCTAGCCCAAATCGTGTTTGATTTAGAGTTCCAAATACATTTATCCCAAGAGGAGAAAACAGGGTGAAACCTAAAAATGAAACCGGTTACTGCAAACGAACGGTTTAACCTAGAAGAACGAAATTTGGTGAGCCAAGTGGTTTTGGTGTACTGATCATTACCTGAAAGAATCATCAAGATTGGTTAAAAAAATGTTTGCTGAGATTTCAGGCAACTCGTAGTTTTTTGGAAGCTTGGCAACCTGTTTCCATGAAAGTGATTTTCGCCAGTCTCTGCTTAGGGCTACATCAACAGCAAACAAACCATACAGATAGAACTTGAAACTGCTTTATTGTGTCCAGTTTCAAAGAGCTAGCACAAACCGTGTTTGATTTAGAGTTCCAAATACATGTATCCCTATAGGAGAAAACAGGGTGAAACCTAAAAATAAAACCGGTTACTGCAAACGAACGGTTTAACTTGGAAGAACGAAATTTGGTGAGCCAAGTGGTTTTGGTGTACTGATTATTACCTGAAAGAATCATCACGATTGGGTGAAAAAATGTTTGCTGAGATTTCAAGAAACTCGTAGTTTTTTGGAAGCTTAGCAACCCCTTTTCATGAAAGTGATTTTCGTGAGTCTCTGCTTAGGGCTACATAAACAGCAAAAACACCATAGAGATAGAACTTGAAACTGCTTTATTGTGTCAAGTTTCAAAGAGCTAGCACAAACCGTGTTTGATTTAGAGTTCCAAATACATGTATCCCTATAGGAGAAAACAGAGTGAAACCTAAAAATGTAAACGGTTACTGCAAAGGAACGGTTTAACTTAGAAGAAGGAAATTTGGTGAGCCAAGTGGTTTTGGTGTACTGATCATTATCTGAAAGAATCATCAAGATTGGGTGAAAAAATGTGTGCTGAGATTTCAGGCAACTCGTAGTTTTTTGGAAGCTTAGCAATCCCTTTTAATGAAAGTGATTTTCGCCAGTCTCTGCTTAGGGCTACATAAACAGCAAAAAAACCATAGAGATAGAACTTGAAACTGCTTTATTGTGTCCAGTTTCAAAGAGCTAGCACAAACCGTGTTTGCTTTAGAGTTCCAAATACATGTATCCCTATTGGAGAAAACTGAGTGAAACCTAAAAATGAAACCGGTTGCTACAAACGAACGGTTTAACCTAGAAGAACGAAATTGGGTGAGCCAAGTGGTTTTGGTGTACTGATCATTACGTGAAAAAATCATCAAGATTGGGTGAAAAAATGTTTGCTGAGATTTCAGGAAACTCGTAGTTTTTTGGAAGCTTGGCAACCTGTTTCCATGAAAGTGATTTTCGCCAGTCTCTGCTTAGGGCTACATCAACAGCAAACAAACCATAGAGATAGACCTTGAAACTGTTTTATTGTGTCAAGTTTCAAAGAGCTAGCCCAAATCGTGTTTGATTTAGAGTTCCAAATACATGTATCCCTATAGGAGAAAACAGAGTGAAACCTAAAAATGAAAACGGTTACTGAAAACAAATGGTTTAACCTAGAAGAACGAAATTTGGTGAGCCAAGTGGTTTTGGTGTACTGATCATTACCTGAAAGAATCATCAAGATTGGGTGAAAAAATGTTTGCTGAGATTTCAGGGAACTCGTAGTTTTTTGGAAGCTTGGCAACCCCTTTTCATGAAAGTCATGTTCGCCATTCTCTGCTTAGGGCTACATCAACAGCAAACAAAGCATAGAGATAGAACTTGAAACTGCTTTATTGTGTCGAGTTTCAAAGAGGTAGCACAAACCGTGTTTGATTTAGAGTTCCAAATACATGTATCCCTATAGGAGAAAACAGAGTGAAACCTAAAAATGAAACTGGTTACTGCAAACGAACGGTTTAACCTAGAAGAACGAAATTTGGTGAGCCAAGTGGTTTTGGTGTACTGATCATTACCTGAAAGAATCATCAAGATTGGGTAAAAAAATGTTTGCTGAGATTTCAGGCAACGCGTAGTTTTTTGGAAGCTTGGCAACCCCTTTCCATGAAAGTGATTTTCGCCAGTCTCTGCTTAGGGATACATCAACAGCAAACAAACCATACAGATAGAACTTGAAACTGCTTTATTGTGTCAAGTTTCAAAGAGCTAGCACAAACCTTGTTTGATTTAGAGTTCCAAATACATTTATCCCTAGAGGAGAAAACAGGGTGAAACCTAAAAATGAAACCGGTTACTGCAAACGAACGGTTTAACCTAGAAGAACGAAATTGGGTGAGCCAAGTGGTTTTGGTGTACTGATCATTACCTGAAAGTATCATCAAGATTGGGTGAAAAAATGTTTGCTGGGATTTCAGGCAACTCTTAGTTTTTTGGAAGCTTAGCAATCCCTTTTAATGAAAGTGATTTTCGCCAGTCTCTGCTTAGGGCTACATAAACAGCAAAAAAACCATAGAGATAGAACTTGAAACTGCTTTATTGTGTCCAGTTTCAAAGAGGTAGCACAAACCGTGTTTGCTTTAGAGTTCCAAATACATGTATCCCTATTGGAGAGAACAGAGTGAAACCTAAAAATGAAACCGGTTGCTGCAAACGAACGGTTTAACCTAGAAGAACGAAATTGGGTGAGCCAAGTGGTATTGGTGTACTGATCATTACCTGAAAGAATCATCAAGATTGGGTGAAAAAATGTTTGCTGAGATTTCAGGAAACTCGTAGTTTTTGGGAAGCTTGGCAACCTGTTTCCATGAAAGTGATTTTCGCCAGTCTCTGCTTAGGGCTACATCAAAAGCAAACAAACCATAGAGATAGAACTTGAAACTGCTTTATTGTGTCAAGTTTCAAAGAGCTAGCCCAAATCGTGTTTGATTTAGAGTTCCAAATACATTTATCCCTAGAGGAGAAAACAGGGTGAAACCTAAAAATGAAACCGGTTACTGCAAACGAACGGTTTAACCTAGAAGAACGAAATTTGGTGAGCCAAGTGGTTTTGGTGTACTGATCATTACCTGAAAGAATCATCAAGATTGGTTAAAAAAATGTTTGCTGAGATTTCAGGCAACTCGTAGTTTTTTGGAAGCTTGGCAACCTGTTTCCATGAAAGTGATTTTCGCCAGTCTCTGCTTAGGGCTACATCAACAGCAAACAAACCATACAGATAGAACTTGAAACTGCTTTATTGTGTCCAGTTTCAAAGAGCTAGCACAAACCGTGTTTGATTTAGAGTTCCAAATACATGTATCCCTATAGGAGAAAACAGGGTGAAACCTAAAAATAAAACCGGTTACTGCAAACGAACGGTTTAACTTGGAAGAACGAAATTTGGTGAGCCAAGTGGTTTTGGTGTACTGATCATTACCTGAAAGAATCATCACGATTGGGTGAAAAAATGTTTGCTGAGATTTCAAGAAACTCGTAGTTTTTTGGAAGCTTAGCAACCCCTTTTCATGAAAGTGATTTTCGTGAGTCTCTGCTTAGGGCTACATAAACAGCAAAAACACCATAGAGATAGAACTTGAAACTGCTTTATTGTGTCAAGTTTCAAAGAGCTAGCAAAAACCGTGTTTGATTTAGAGTTCCAAATACATGTATCCCTATAGGAGAAAACAGAGTGAAACCTAAAAATGAAACCGGTTACTGCAAACGAACGGTTTAACCTAGAAGAACGAAATTTGGTGAGCCAAGTGGTTTTGGTGTACTGATCATTGCCTGAAAGAATCATCAAGATTGGTTAAAAAAATGTTTGCTGAGATTTCAGGCAACTCGTAGTTTTTTGGAAGCTTGGCAACCCCTTTCCATGAAAGTGATTTTCGCCAGTCTCTGCTTAGGGCTACATCAACAGCAAAGAAACCATACAGATAGAACTTGAAACTGCTTTATTGTGTCCAGTTTCAAAGAGCTAGCACAAACCGTGTTTGATTTAGAGTTCCAAATACATGTATCCCTATAGGAGAAAACAGGGTGAAACCTAAAAATGAAACCGGTTACTGCAAACGAACGGTTTAACTTGGAAGAACGAAATTTGGTGTGCCAAGTGGTTTTGGTGTACTGATCATTACCTGAAAGAATCATAACGATTGGGTGAAAAAATGTTTGCTGAGATTTCAGGAAACTCGTAGTTTTTTGGAAGCTTAGCAACCCCTTTTCATGAAAGTGATTTTCGTGAGTCTCTGCTTAGGGCTACATAAACAGCAAAAACACCATAGAGATAGAACTTGAAACTGCTTTATTGTGTCAAGTTTCAAAGAGCTAGCACAAACCGTGTTTGATTTAGAGTTCCAAATACATGTATCCCTATAGGAGAAAACAGAGTGAAACCTAAAAATGTAAACGGTTACTGCAAAGGAACGGTTTAACTTAGAAGAAGGAAATTTGGTGAGCCAAGTGGTTTTGGTGTACTGATCATTATCTGAAAGAATCATCAAGATTGGGTCAAATAATGTGTGCTGAGATTTCATGCAACTCTTAGTTTTTTGGAAGCTTAGCAATCCCTTTTAATGAAAGTGATTTTCGCCAGTCTCTGCTTAGGGCTACATAAACAGCAAAGAAACCATAGAGATAGAACTTGAAACTGCTTTATTGTGTCCAGTTTCAAAGAGCTAGCACAAACCGTGTTTGCATTAGAGTTCCAAATACATGTATCCCTATTGGAGAAAACAGAGTGAAACCTAAAAGTGAAACCGGTTGCTGCAAACGAACGGTTTGACCTAGAAGAACGAAATTGGGTGAGCCAAGTGGTTTTGGTGTACTGATCATTACCTGAAAGAATCATCAAGATTGGGTGAAAAAATGTTTGCTGAGATTTCAGGAAACTCGTAGTTTTTTGGAAGCTTGGCAACCTGTTTCCATGAAAGTGATTTTCGCCAGTCTCTGCTTAGGGCTACATCAACAGCAAACAAACCATAGAGATAGAACTTGAAACTGCTTTATTGTGTCAACTTTCAAAGAGCTAGCCCAAATCGTGTTTGATTTAGAGTTCCAAATACATGTATCCCTATAGGAGAAAACAGAGTGAAACCTAAAAATGAAAACGGTTACTGCAAACAAATGGTTTAACCTAGAAGAACGAAATTTGGTGAGCCAAGTGGTTTTGGTGTACTGATCATTACCTGAAAGAATCATCAAGATTGGGTGAAAAAATGTTTGCTGAGATTTCAGGGAACTCGTAGTTTTTTGGAAGCTTGGCAACCCCTTTTCCTGAAAGTCATGTTCGCCAGTCACTGCTTAGGGCTACATCAACAGCAAACAAACCATAGACATAGACCTTGAAACTGCTTTATTGTGTCAAGTTTCAAAGAGCTAGCACAAACCGTGTTTGATTTAGAGTTCCAAATACATGTATCCCTATAGGAGAAAACAGAGTCAAAACTAAAAATGAAAACGGTTACTGCAAACGAACGGTTTAACCTAGAAGAACGAAATTTGGTGAGCCAAGTGGTTTTGGTGTACTGATCATTACCTGAAAGAATCATCAAGATTGGGTGAAAAAATGTTTGCTGATATTTAAGGCAACTCGTAGTTTTTTGGAAGCTTGGCAACCCTTTCCATGAAAGTGATTTTCGCCAGTCTCTGCTTAGGGCTACATCAACAGCAAACAAACCATAGAGAGAGAACTTGAAACTGCTTTATTGTGTTAAGTTTCAAAGAGCTAGCACAAACCGTGTTTGATTTAGAGTTCCAAATACATGTATCCCTATAGGAGAAAACAGAGTGAAACCTAAAAATGAAACCGGTTACTGCAAACGAACGGTTTAACCTAGAAGAACGAAATTTGGTGAGCCAAGTGGTTTTGGTGTACTGATCATTACCTGAAAGAATCATCAAGATTGGGTAAAAAAATGTTTGCTGAGTTTTCAGGCAACGCGTAGTTTTTTGGAAGCTTGGCAACCCCTTTCCATGAAAGTGATTTTCGCCAGTCTCTGCTTAGGGATACATCAACAGCAAACAAACCATACAGATAGAACTTGAAACTGCTTTATTGTGTCCAGTTTCAAAGAGCTAGCACAAACCTTGTTTGATTTAGAGTTCCAAATACATTTATCCCTAGAGGAGAAAACAGGGTGAAACCTAAAAATGAAACCGGTTACTGCAAACGAACGTTTTAACCTAGAAGAACGAAATTTGGTGAGCCAAGTGGTTTTGGTGTACTGATCATTACCTGAAAGAATCATCAAGATGGGGTGAAAAAATGTTTGCTGAGATTTCAGGCAACTCGTAGTTTTTTGGAAGATTGGCAACCTCTTTAAATGAAAGTGATTTTCGCCAGTCTCTGCTTAGGGCTACATCAACAGCAAACAAACCATAGAGATAGAACTTGAAACTGCTTTATTGTGTCAAGTTTCAAAGAGCTACCAAAAACCGTGTTTGATTTAGAGTTCCAAATACATGTATCCCTATAGGAGAAAACAGAGTGAAACCTAAAAATGAAACCGGTTACTGCAAACGAACGGTTTAACCTAGAAGAACGAAATTTGGTGAGCCAAGTGGTTTTGGTGTACTGATCATTACCTGAAAGAATCATCAAGATTGGTTAAAAAAATGTTTGCTGAGATTTCAGGCAACTCGTAGTTTTTTGGAAGCTTGGCAACCCCTTTCCATGAAAGTGATTTTCGCCACTCTCTGCTTAGGGCTACATCAACAGCAAACAAACCATAGAGATAGAACTTGAAACTGCTTTATTGTGTCAAGTTTCAAAGAGCTAGCCCAAATCGTGTTTGATTTAGAGTTCCAAATACATTTATCCCTAGAGGAGAAAACAGGGTGAAACCTAAAAATGAAACCGGTTACTGCAAACGAACGGTTTAACCTAGAAGAACGAAATTTGGTGAGCCAAGTGGTTTTGGTGTACTGATCATTACCTGAAAGAATCATCAAGATTGGGTGAAAAAATGTTTGCTGAGATTTCAGGCAACTCGTAGTTTTTTGGAAGATTGGCAACCTCTTTAAATGAAAGTGATTTTCGCCAGTCTCTGCTTAGGGCTACATCAACAGCAAACAAACCATAGAGATAGAACTTGAAACTGTTTTATTGTGTCAAGTTTCAAAGAGCTAGCAAAAACCGTGTTTGATTTAGAGTTCCAAATACATGTATCCCTAAAGGAGAAAACAGAGTGAAACCTAAAAATGAAACCGGTTACTGCAAACGAACGGTTTAACCTAGAAGAACGAAATTTGGTGAGCCAAGTGGTTTTGGTGTACTGATCATTGCCTGAAAGAATCATCAAGATTGGTTAAAAAATGTTTGCTGAGATTTCAGGCAACTCGTAGTTTTTTGGAAGCTTGGCAACCCCTTTCCATGAAAGTGATTTTCGCCAGTCTCTGCTTAGGGCTACATCAACAGCAAAGAAACCATACAGATAGAACTTGAAACTGCTTTATTGTGTCCAGTTTCCAAAGAGCTAGCACAAACCGTGTTTGATTTAGAGTTCCAAATACATGTATCCCTATAGGAGAAAACAGGGTGAAACCTAAAAATGAAACCGGTTACTGCAAACGAACGGTTTAACTTGGAAGAACGAAATTTGGTGTGCCAAGTGGTTTTGGTGTACTGATCATTACCTGAAAGAATCATAACGATTGGGTGAAAAAATGTTTGCTGAGATTTCAGGAAACTCGTAGTTTTTTGGAAGCTTAGCAACCCCTTTTCATGAAAGTGATTTTCGTGAGTCTCTGCTTAGGGCTACATAAACAGCAAAAACACCATAGAGATAGAACTTGAAACTGCTTTATTGTGTCAAGTTTCAAAGAGCTAGCACAAACCGTGTTTGATTTAGAGTTCCAAATACATGTATCCCTATAGGAGAAAACAGAGTGAAACCTAAAAATGTAAACGGTTACTGCAAAGGAACGGTTTAACTTAGAAGAAGGAAATTTGGTGAGCCAAGTGGTTTTGGTGTACTGATCATTATCTGAAAGAATCATCAAGATTGGGTCAAATAATGTGTGCTGAGATTTCAGGCAACTCTTAGTTTTTTGGAAGCTTAGCAATCCCTTTTAATGAAAGTGATTTTTGCCAGTCTCTGCTTAGGGCTACATAAACAGCAAAGAAACCATAGAGATAGAACTTGAAACTGCTTTATTGTGTCCAGTTTCAAAGAGCTAGCACAAACCGTGTTTGCATTAGAGTTCCAAATACATGTATCCCTATTGGAGAAAACAGAGTGAAACCTAAAAGTGAAACCGGTTGCTGCAAACGAACGGTTTAACCTAGAAGAACGAAATTGGGTGAGCCAAGTGGTTTTGGTGTACTGATCATTACCTGAAAGAATCATCAAGATTGGGTGAAAAAATGTTTGCTGAGATTTCAGGAAACTCGTAGTTTTTTGGAAGCTTGGCAACCTGTTTCCATGAAAGTGATTTTCGCCAGTCTCTGCTTAGGGCTACATCAACAGCAAACAAACCATAGAGATAGAACTTGAAACTGCTTTATTGTGTCAACTTTCAAAGAGCTAGCCCAAATCGTGTTTGATTTAGAGTTCCAAATACATGTATCCCTATAGGAGAAAACAGAGTGAAACCTAAAAATGAAAACGGTTACTGTAAACAAATGGTTTAACCTAGAAGAACGAAATTTGGTGAGCCAAGTGGTTTTGGTGTACTGATCATTACCTGAAAGAATCATCAAGATTGGGTGAAAAAATGTTTGCTGAGATTTCAGGCAACTCGTAGTTTTTTGGAAGCTTGGCAACCCCTTTTCATGAAAGTCATGTTCGCCAGTCACTGCTTAGGGCTACATCAACAGCAAACAAACCATAGACATAGACCTTGAAACTGCTTTATTGTGTCAAGTTTCAAAGAGCTAGCACAAACCGTGTTTGATTTAGAGTTCCAAATACATGTATCCCTATAGGAGAAAACAGAGTCAAAACTAAAAATGAAAACGGTTACTGCAAACGAACGGTTTAACCTAGAAGAACGAAATTTGGTGAGCCAAGTGGTTTTGGTGTACTAATCATTACCTGAAAGAATCATCAAGATTGGGTGAAAAAATGTTTGCTGTTATTTAAGGCAACTCGTAGTTTTTTGGAAGCTTGGCAACCCTTTCCATGAAAGTGATTTTCGCCAGTCTCTGCTTAGGGCTACATCAACAGCAAACAAACCATAGAGAGAGAACTTGAAACTGCTTTATTGTGTCAAGTTTCAAAGAGCTAGCACAAACCGTGTTTGATTTAGAGTTCCAAATACATGTATCCCTATAGGAGAAAACAGAGTGAAACCTAAAAATGAAACCGGTTACTGCAAACGAACGGTTTAACCTAGAAGAACGAAATTTGGTGAGCCAAGTGGTTTTGGTGTACTGATCATTACCTGAAAGAATCATCAAGATTGGTTAAAAAAATGTTTGCTGAGTTTTCAGGCAACGCGTAGTTTTTTGGAAGCTTGGCAACCCCTTTCCATGAAAGTGATTTTCGCCAGTCTCTGCTTAGGGATACATCAACAGCAAACAAACCATACAGATAGAACTTGAAACTGCTTTATTGTGTCCAGTTTCAAAGAGCTAGCACAAACCTTGTTTGATTTAGAGTTCCAAATACATTTATCCCTAGAAGAGAAAACAGGGTGAACCTAAAAATGAAACCGGTTACTGCAAACGAACGTTTTAACCTAGAAAACGAAATTTGGTGAGCCAAGTGGTTTTTGGTGTACTGATCATTACCTGAAAGAATCATCAAGATGGGTGAGAAAAATGTTTGCTGAGATTTCAGGCAACTCGTAGTTTTTTGGAAGATTGGCAACCTCTTTAAATGAAAGTGATTTTCGCCAGTCTCTGCTTAGGGCTACATCAACAGCAAACAAACCATTGAGATAGAACTTGAAACTGCTTTATTGTGTCAAGTTTCAAAGAGCTACCAAAAACCGTGTTTGATTTAGAGTTCCAAATACATGTATCCCTATAGGAGAAAACAGAGTGAAACCTAAAAATGAAACCGGTTACTGCAAACGAACGGTTTAACCTAGAAGAACGAAATTTGGTGAGCCAAGTGGTTTTGGTGTACTGATCATTACCTGAAAGAATCATCAAGATTGGTTAAAAAAAATGTTTGCTGAGATTTCATGCAACTCGTAGTTTTTTGGAAAGCTTGGCAACCCTTTCCATGAAAGTGATTTTCGCCACTCTCTGCTTAGGCTACATCAACAGCAAACAAACCATAGAGATAGAACTTGAAACTGCTTTATTGTGTCAAGTTTCAAAGAGCTAGCCCAAATCGTGTTTGATTTAGAGTTCCAAATACATTTATCCCTAGAGGAGAAAACAGGGTGAAACCTAAAATGAAACCGGTTACTGCAAACGAACGGTTTAACCTAGAAGAACGAAATTTGGTGAGCCAAGTGGTTTTGGTGTACTGATCATTACCTGAAAGAATCATCAAGATTGGGTGAAAAAATGTTTGCTGAGATTTCAGGCAACTCGTAGTTTTTTGGAAGATTGGCAACCTCTTTAAATGAAAGTGATTTTCGCCAGTCTCTGCTTAGGGCTACATCAACAGCAAACAAACCATAGAGATAGAACTTGAAACTGTTTTATTGTGTCAAGTTTCAAAGAGCTAGCAAAAACCGTGTTTGATTTAGAGTTCCAAATACATGTATCCCTATAGGAGAAAACAGAGTGAAACCTAAAAATGAAACCGGTTACTGCAAACGAACGGTTTAACCTAGAAGAACGAAATTTGGTGAGCCAAGTGGTTTTGGTGTACTGATCATTGCCTGAAAGAATCATCAAGATTGGTTAAAAAAATGTTTGCTGAGATTTCAGGCAACTCGTAGTTTTTTGGAAGCTTGGCAACCCCTTTCCATGAAAGTGATTTTCGCCAGTCTCTGCTTAGGGCTACATCAACAGCAAAGAAACCATACAGATAGAACTTGAAACTGCTTTATTGTGTCCAGTTTCAAAGAGCTAGCACAAACCGTGTTTGATTTAGAGTTCCAAATACATGTATCCCTATAGGAGAAAACAGGGTGAAACCTAAAAATGAAACCGGTTACTGCAAACGAACGGTTTAACTTGGAAGAACGAAATTTGGTGTGCCAAGTGGTTTTGGTGTACTGATCATTACCTGAAAGAATCATTACGATTGGGTGAAAAAATGTTTGCTGAGATTTCAGGACACTCGTAGTTTTTTGGAAGCTTAGCAACCCCTTTTCATGAAAGTGATTTTCGTGAGTCTGTGCTTAGGGCTACATAAACAGCAAAAACACCTTAGAGATAGAACTTGAAACTGCTTTATTGTGTCAAGTTTCAAAGAGCTAGCACAAACCGTGTTTGATTTAGAGTTCCAAATACATGTATCCCTATAGGAGAAAACAGAGTGAAACCTAAAAATGTAAACGGTTACTGCAAAGGAACGGTTTAACTTAGAAGTAGGAAATTTGGTGAGCCAAGTGGTTTTGGTGTACTGATCATTATCTGAAAGAATCATCAAGATTGGGTCAAAAAATGTGTGCTGAGATTTCAGGCAACTCTTAGTTTTTTGGAAGCTTAGCAATCCCTTTTAATGAAAGTGATTTTCGCCAGTCTCTGCTTAGGGCTACATAAACAGCAAAGAAACCATAGAGATAGAACTTGAAACTGCTTTATTGTGTCCAGTTTCAAAGAGCTAGCACAAACCGTGTTTGCATTAGAGTTCCAAATACATGTATCCCTATTGGAGAAAACAGAGTGAAACCTAAAAATGAAACCGGTTGCTGCAAACGAACGGTTTAACCTAGAAGAACGAAATTGGGTGAGCCAAGTGGTTTTGGTGTACTGATCATTACCTGAAAGAATCATCAAGATTGGGTGAAAAAATGTTTGCTGAGATTTCAGGAAACTCGTAGTTTTTTGGAAGCTTGGCAACCTGTTTCCATGAAAGTGATTTTCGCCAGTCTCTGCTTAGGGCTACATCAACAGCAAACAAACCATAGAGATAGAACTTGAAACTGCTTTATTGTGTCAACTTTCAAAGAGCTAGCCCAAATCGTGTTTGATTTAGAGTTCCAAATACATGTATCCCTATAGGAGAAAACAGAGTGAAACCTAAAAATGAAAACGGTTACTGCAAACAAATGGTTTAACCTAGAAGAACGAAATTTGGTGAGCCAAGTGGTTTTGGTGTACTGATCATTACCTGAAAGAATCATCAAGATTGGGTGAAAAAATGTTTGCTGAGATTTCAGGCAACTCGTAGTTTTTTGGAAGCTTGGCAACCCCTTTTCATGAAAGTCATGTTCGCCAGTCACTGCTTAGGGCTACATCAACAGCAAACAAACCATAGACATAGACCTTGAAACTGCTTTATTGTGTGAAGTTTCAAAGAGCTAGCACAAACCGTGTTTGATTTAGAGTTCCAAATACATGTATCCCTAGAGGAGAAAACAGAGTCAAAACTAAAAATGAAAACGGTTACTGCAAACGAACGGTTTAACCTAGAAGAACGAAATTTGGTGAGCCAAGTGGTTTTGATGTACTGATCATTACCTGAAAGAATCATCAAGATTGGGTGAAAAAATGTTTGCTGATATTTAAGGCAACTCGTAGTTTTTTGGAAGCTTGGCAACCCTTTCCATGAAAGTGATTTTCGCCACTCTCTGCTTAGGGCTACATCAACAGCAAACAAACCATAGAGAGAGAACTTGAAACTGCTTTATTGTGTCAAGTTTCAAAGAGCTAGCACAAACCGTGTTTGATTTAGAGTTCCAAATACATGTATCCGTATAGGAGAAAACAGGGTGAAACCTAAAAATGAAACCGGTTACTGCAAACGAACGGTTTAACCTAGAAGAACGAAATTTGGTGAGCCAAGTGGTTTTGGTGTACTGATCATTACCTGAAAGAATCATCAAGATTGGGTGAAAAAATGTTTGCTGAGATTTCAGGATACTCGTAGTTTTTTGGAAGCTTAGCAACCCCTTTTCATGAAAGTGATTTTCGCGATCCTCTGCTTAGGGCTACATAAACAGCAAAAAAAACCATAGAGATAGAGCTTGAAACTGCTTTATTGTGTCACGTTTCAAAGAGCTAGCACAAACCGTGTTTGATTTAGAGTTCCAAATACATGTATCCCTATAGGAGAAAACAGAGTGAAACCTAAAAATGAAAACGGTTACTGCAAAGGAACGGTTTAATTTAGAAGAAGGAAATTTGGTGAGCCAAGTGTTTTTGGTGTACTGATCATTATCTGAAAGAATCATCAAGATTGGGTGAAAAAACGTTTCCTGAGATTTCAGGCAACTCGTAGTTTTTTGGAAGATTATCAATCCCTTTTAATGAAAGTGATTTTCGCCAGTCTCTGCTTAGGGCTACATAAACAGCAAAAAAACCATAGAGATAGAACTTGAAACTGCTTTATTGTGTCCAGTTTCAAAGAGCTAGCACAAACCGTGTTTGATTTAGAGTTCCAAATACATGTATCCCTATTGGAGAAAACAGAGTGAAACCTAAAAATGAAACCGGTTACTGCAAACGAACGGTTTAATTAGAAGAATGAAATTGGGTGAGCCAAGTGGTTTTGGTGTACTGATCATTACCTGAAAGAATCATCAAGATTGGGTGAAAAAATGTTGGCTGAGATTTCAGGCAGCTCGTAGTTTTTTGGAAGCTTGGCAACCTGTTTCCATGAAAGTGATTTTCGCCAGTCTCTGCTTAGGGCTACATCAACAGCAAACAAACCATAGAGATAGAACTTGAAACTGCTTTATTGTGTCAAGTTTCAAAGAGCTAGCACAAACCGTGTTTGATTTAGAGTTCCAAATACATGTATCCCTATAGGAGAAAACAGAGTGAAACCTAAAAATGAAACTAGTTACTGCAAACGAATGGTTGAACCTAGAAGAACGAAATTTGGTGAGCCAAGTGGTTTTGGTGTACTGATCATTATCTGAAAGAATCATAAACATTGGGTGAAAAAATGTTTGCTGAGATTTCAGGCAACTCGTAGTTTTTTGGAAGCTTGGCAACCCCTTTTCATGAAAGTGATTTTCGCCAGTCTCTGCTTAGGGCTACATAAACAGCAAACAAACCATAGAAATAGACCTTGAAACTGCTTTATTGTGTCAAGTTTCAAAGAGCTAGCACAAACCCTGTTTGATTTAGCGTTCCAAATACATGTATCCCTATAGGAGAAAACAGAGTCAAAACTAAAAATGAAAACGGTTACTGCAAACGAACGGTTTAACCTAGAAGAACGAAATTTGGTGAGCCAAGTGGTTTTGGTGTACTGATCATTACCTGAAAGAATCATCAAGATTGGGTGAAAAAATGTTTGCTGAGATTTCAGGCAACTCGTTGTTTTTTGGAAGCTTGGCAACCCCTTTCCATGAAAGTGATTTTCGCCAGTCTCTGCTTAGGGCTACATCAACAGCAAACAAACCATAGAGATAGAACTTGAAACTGCTTTATTGTGTCAAGTTTCAAAGAGCTAGCACAAACCGTGTTTGATTTAGAGTTCCAAATACATGTATCCCTATAGTAGAAAACAGAGTCAAAACTAAAAATGAAAACGGTTACTGCAAATGAACGGTTTAACCTAGAAGAACGAAATTTGGTGAGCCAAGTGGTTTTGGTGTACTGATCATTACCTGAAAGAATCATCAAGATTGGGTGAAAAAATGTTTGCTGAGATTTCAGGCAACTCGTAGTTTTTTGGAAGCTTGGCAACCCCTTTCCATGAAAGTGATTTTCGCCAGTCTCTGCTTAGAGCTACATCAACAGCAAACAAACCATAGAGATAGAACTTGAAACTGCTTTATTGTTTCAAGTTTCAAAGAGCTAGCACAAACCGTGTTTGATTTAGAGTTCAAATACATGTATCCCTATAGGAGAAAACAGAGTGAAACCTAAAAATGAAAACGGTTACTGCAAACGAACGGTTTAACCTAGAAGAACAAAATTTGGTGAGGCAAGTGGTTTTGGTGTACTGATCATTATCTGAAAGAATCATCAAGATTGGGTGAAAAAATGTTTGCTGAGATTTAAGGACACTCGTAGTTTTTTGGAAGCTTGGCAACCCCTTTCTATGAAAGTGATTTTCGCCAGTCTCTGCTTAGGGCTACATCAACAGCAAAGAAACCATAGAGAGAGAACTTGAAACTGCTTTATTGTTTCAAGTCAAAGAGCTAACACAAACCGTTTTTTTATTTAGAGTTCCAAATACATGTATTCCTATAGGAGAAAACAGAGTGAAACCTAAAAATGAAACTGGTTACTGCAAACGAACGGTTTAACCTAGAAGAACGAAATTTGGTGAGGCAAGTGGTTTTGGTGTACTCATCATTACCTGAAAGAATCATCAAGATTGGGTGAAAAAATGTTTGCTGAGATTTCAGGCAACTCGTAGTTTTTTGGAAGCTTGGCAACCCCTTTCCATGAAAGTGATTTTCGCCAGTCTCTGCTTAGGGCTACATCAACAGCAAACAAACCATAGAGATAGAACTTGAAACTGCTTTATTGTGTCTAGTTTCAAAGAGCTAGCACAATCCGTGTTTGATTTAGAGTTCCAAATACATGTGTCCCTATAGGAGAAAACAGAGTGAAACCTAAAAATGAAACTAGTTACTGCAAACGAACGGTTTAATCTAGAAGAACTAAATTTGGTGAGCCAAGTGGTTTTGGTGTACTGATCATTATCTGAAAGAATCATAAACATTGGGTGAAAAAATGTTTGCTGAGATTTCAGGCAACTCGTAGTTTTTTGGAAGCTTAGCAACCCCTTTTCATGAAAGTGATTTTCGCCAGTCTCTACTTAGGGCTACATAAACAGCAAACAAACCATAGAAATAGACCTTGAAACTGCTTTATTGTGTCAAGTTTCAAAGAGCTAGCACAAACCGTGTTTGATTTAGAGTTCCAAATACATGTATCCCTATAGGAGAAAACAGAGTCAAAACTAAAAATGAAAACGGTTACTGCAAACGAACGGTTTAACCTAGAAGAACGAAATTTGGTGAGCCAAGTGGTTTTGGTGTACTGATCATTATCTGAAAGAATCATCAAGATTGGGTGAAAAAATGTTTGCTGAGATTTCAGGCAACTCGTAGTTTTTTGGAAGCTTGGCAACCCCTTTCCATGAAAGTGATTTTCGCCAGTCTCTGCTTAGGGCTACATCAACAGGAAACAAACCATAGAGATAGAACTTGAAACTGCTTTATTGTGTCCAGTTTCAAAGAGCTAGCACAAACCGTGTTTGATTTAGAGTTCCAAATACATGTATCCCTATAGGAGAAAACAGAGTGAAACCTAAAAATGAAACTAGTTACTGCAAACGAACGGTTTACCCTAGAAGAACGAAATTTGGTGAGGCAAGTGGTTTTGTGTACTCATCATTACCGGAAAGAATCATCAAGATTGGGTGAAAAAATGTTTGCTGAGATTTCAGGCAACTCGTAGTTTTTTGGAAGCTTGGCAACCTGTTTCCATGAAAGTGATTTTCGCCAGTCTCTGCTTAGGGCTACATCAACAGCAAACAAACCATAGAGATAGAACTTGACTGCTTTATTGTGTCCAATTTCAAAGAGCTAGCACAAACCGTGTTTGATTTAGAGTTCCAAATACATGTATTCCTATAGGAGAAAAGAGAGTGAAACCTAAAAATGAAACTGGTTACTGCAAACGAACGGTTTAACCTAGAAGTACGAAATTTGGTGAGCCAAGTGGTTTTGGTGTACTGATCATTACCTGAAAGAATCATCAAGATTGGGTGAAAAAATGTTTGCTGAGATTTCAGGCAATTCGTAGTTTTTTGGAAGCTTGGCAACCCCTTTCCATCAAAGTGATTTTCGCCAGTCTCTGCTTAGGGCTACATCAACAGCAAACAAACCATAGAGATAGAACTTGAAACTGCTTTATTGTGTCAAGTTTCAAAGAGCTAGCACAAACCGTGTTTGATTTAAAGTTCAAATACATGTATCCCTATAGGAGAAAACAGAGTGAAACCTAAAAATGAAAACGGTTACTGCAAACGAACGGTTTAACCTAGAAGAACAAAATTTGGTGAGGCAAGTGGTTTTGGTGTACTGATCATTATCTGAAAGAATCATCAAGATTGGGTGAAAAAATGTTTGCTGAGATTTCAGGACACTCGTAGTTTTTTGGAAGCTTGGCAACCCCTTTCTATGAAAGTGATATTCGCCAGTCTCTGCTTAGGGCTACATCAACAGCAAACAAACCATAGAGAGAGAACTTGAAACTGCTTTATTGTGTCAAGTCAAAGAGCTAACACAAACCGTGTTTGATTTAGAGTTCCATATACATGTATTCCTATAGGAGAAAACAGAGTGAAACCTAAAAATGAAACCGGTTACTGCAAACGAACGGTTTAACCTAGAAGAACGAAATTTGGTGAGGCAAGTGTTTTTGGTGTACTCATCATTACCTGAAAGAATCATCAAGATTGGGTGAAAAAATGTTTGCTGAGATTTCAGGCAGCTCGTAGTTTTTTGGAAGCTTGGCAACCTGTTTCCATGAAAGTGATTTTCGCCAGTCTCTGCTTAGGGCTACATCAACAGCAAACAAACCATAGAGATAGAACTTGAAACTGCTTTATTGTGTCCAGTTTCAAAGAGCTAGCACAAACCGTGTTTGATTTAGAGTTCCAAATACATGTATCCCTATAGGAGAAAACAGAGTGAAACCTAAAAATGAAACTAGTTACTGCAAACGAACGGTTTAATCTGGAAGAACGAAATTTGGTGAGCCAAGTGGTTTTGGTGTACTGATCATTATCTGAAAGAATCATAAACATTGGGTGAAAAAATGTTTGCTGAGATTTCAGGCAACTCGTAGTTTTTTGGAAGCTTAGCAACCCCTTTTCATGAATGTGATTTTCGCCAGTCTCTGCTTAGGGCTACATAAACAGCAAATTTCAAAGAGCTAGCACAAACCGTGTTTGATTTAGAGTTCCAAATACATGTATCCCTATAGGAGAAAACAGAGTCAAAACTAAAAATGAAAACGGTTACTGCAAACGAACGGTTTAACCTAGAAGAACGAAATTTGGTGAGCCAAGTGGTTTTGGTGTACTGATCATTACCTGAAAGAATCATCAAGATTGGGTGAAAAAATGTTTGCTGAGATTTCAGGCAACTCGTAGTTTTTTGGAAGCTTGGCAACCCCATTCCATGAAAGTGATTTTCGCCAGTCTCTGCTTAGGGCTACATCAACAGCAAACAAACCATAGAGACAGAACTTGAAACTGCTTTATTGTGTCAAGTTTCAAAGAGCTAGCACAAACCGTGTTTGATTTAGAGTTCAAATACATGTATCCCTATAGGAGAAAACAGAGTGAAACCTAAAAATGAAAACGGTTACTGCAAACGAACGGTTTAACCTAGAAGAACGAAATTTGGTGAGGCAAGTGGTTTTGGTGTACTCATCATTACCTGAAAGAATCATCAAGATTGGGTGAAAAAATGTGTGCTGAGATTTCAGGAAACTCGTAGTTTTTTGGAAGATTGGTAACCCCTTTAAATGAAAGTGATTTTCGCCAGTCTCTGCTTAGGGCTACATCAACAGCAAACAAACCATAGAGATAGAACTTGAAACTGCTTTATTGTGTCAATTTTCAAAGAGCTAGCACAAACCGTGTTTGATTTAGAGTTCCAAATATATGTATTCCTATAGGAGAAAAACAGAGTGAAACCTAAAAATGTTACCGGTTACTGCAAACGAACGGTTTAACCTAGAAGAACAAAATTTGGTGAGGCAAGTGGTTTTGGTGTACTCATCATTACCTGAAAGAATCATCAAGATTGGGTGAAAAAATGTTTGCTGAGATTTCAGGCAACTCGTAGTTTTTTGGAAGCTTGGCAACCTGTTTCCATGAAAGTGATTTTCGCCAGTCTCTGCTTAGGGCTACATCAACAGCAAACAAACCATAGAGATAGAACTTGAAACTGCTTTATTGTGTCCAGTTTCAAAGAGGTAGCAAAAACCATGTTTGATTTAGAGTTCCAAATATATGTATCCCTATAGGAGAAAACAGAGTGAAACCTAAAAATGAAACTGGTTACTGCAAACGAACGGTTTAACCTAGAAGAACGAAATTTGGTGAGCCAAGTGGTTTTGGTGTATTGATCATTATCTGAAAGAAACATCAAAATTGGGTGAAAAAATGTTTGCTGATATTTCAGGCAACTCGTAGTTTTTTGGAAGCTTGGCAACCCCTTTCCATGAAAGTGATTTTCGCCAGTCTCTGCTTAGGGCTACATCAACAGCAAACAAACCATAGAGAGAGAACTTGAAACTGCTTTATTGTGTCAAGTTTCAAAGAGCTAACACAAACCGTGTTTGATTTAGAGGTCCAAATACATGTATCCCTATAGGAGAAAACAGAGTGAAACCTAAAAATGAAACTAGTTACTGAAAACGAACGGTTTAACCTAGAAGAACGAAAATTTGGTGAGCCAAGTGGTTTTGGTGTACTGATCATTATCTGAAAGAATCATAAACATTGGGTGAAAAAATGTTTGCTGAGATTTCAGGCAACTCGTAGTTTTCTGGAAGCTTAGCAACCCCTTTTCATGAAAGTGATTTTCGCCAGTCTCTGCTTAGGGCTACATAAACAGCAAACAAACCATAGAAATAGACCTTGAAACTGCTTTATTGTGTCAAGTTTCAAAGAGCTAGCACAAACCGTGTTTGATTTAGAGTTCCAAATACATGTATCCCTATAGGAGAAAACAGAGTCAAAACTAAAAATGAAAACGGTTACTGCAAATGAACGGTTTAACCTAGAAGAACGAAATTTGGTGAGCCAAGTGGTTTCGGTGTACTGATCATTACCTGAAAGAATCATCAAGATTGGGTGAAAAAATGTTTGCTGAGATTTCAGGCAACTCGTAGTTTTTTGGAAGCTTGGCAACCCCTTTCCATGAAAGTCATTTTCGTCAGTCTCTGCTTAGGGCTGCATCAACAGTAAACAAACCATACAGATAGAACTTGAAACTGCTTTATTGTGTCCAGTTTTAACGAGCTAGCACAAACCGGGTTTGATTTAGAGTTCCAAATACATGTATCTCTATAGGAGAAAACAGAGTGAAACCTAAAAATGAAAACGGTTACTGCAAACGAACGGATTAACCTAGAAGAACGAAATTTGGTGAGCCCAGTTATTTTGGTGTACTGATCATTACCTGAAAGAATCATCAAGATTGGGTGAAAAAAAGTTTGCTGAGATTTCAGGAAACTCGTAGTTTTTTGGAAGCTTGGTAACCCCTTTAAATGAAAGTGATTTTCGCCAGTCTCTGCTTCGGGCTACATCAACAGCAAACAAACCATAGAGATAGAACTTGAAACTGCTGTATTGTGTCAATTTTCAAAGAGGTAGCACAAACCGTGTTTGATTTAGAGTTCCAAATACATGTATCCCTATAGGAGAAAACAGAGTGAAACCTAAAAATGAAACCGGTTACTGCAAACGAACGGTTTAACCTAGAAGAACGAAATTTGGTGAGCGAAGTGGTTTTGGTGTACTGATCATTACCTGAAAGAATCATCAAGATTGGGTGAAAAAATGTTTGCAGAGATTTCAGGAAACTCGTAGTTTTTTAAAAGCTTGGCAACCCCTTTCCATGAAAGTCATTTTCGCCAGTCTCTGCTTAGGGCTACATCAACAGTAAACAAACCATACAGATAGAACTTGAAACTGCTTTATTGTGTCCAGATTTAACGAGCCAGCACAAACCGGGTTTGATTTAGAGTTCCAAATACATGTATATCTATAGGAGAAAACAGAGTGAAAACTAAAAATGTTACCGGTTACTGCAAACGAACGGTTTAACATAGAAGAACGAAATTTGGTGAGCCAAGTGGTTTTGGTGTACTGATCATTACCTGAAAGAATCATCAAGATTGGGTCAAAAAATGTTTGCTGAGATTTCAGGCAACTCGTAGTTTTTTGGAATCTTGGCACCCCTTTCCATGAAAGTCATTTTCGCCAGTCTCTGCTTAGGGCTACATCAACAGCAAAGAAACCATAGAGATAGAACTTGAAACTGCTTTATTGTTTCAAGTTTCAAAGAGCTAGCACAAACCGTGTTTGATTTAGAGTTCAAATACATGTATCCCTATAGGAGAAAACAGAGTGAAACCTAAAAATGAAAACGGTTACTGCAAACGAACGGTTTAACCTAGAAGAACAAAATTTGGTGAGGCAAGTGGTTTTGGTGTACTGATCATTATCTGAAAGAATCATCAAGATTGGGTGAAAAAATGTTTGCTGAGATTTAAGGACACTCGTAGTTTTTTGGAAGCTTGGCAACCCCTTTCTATGAAAGTGATTTTCGCCAGTCTCTGCTTAGGGCTACATCAACAGCAAAGAAACCATAGAGAGAGAACTTGAAACTGCTTTATTGTTTCAAGTCAAAGAGCTAACACAAACCGTTTTTTTATTTAGAGTTCCAAATACATGTATTCCTATAGGAGAAAACAGAGTGAAACCTAAAAATGAAACTGGTTACTGCAAACGAACGGTTTAACCTAGAAGAACGAAATTTGGTGAGGCAAGTGGTTTTGGTGTACTCATCATTACCTGAAAGAATCATCAAGATTGGGTGAAAAAATGTTTGCTGAGATTTCAGGCAACTCGTAGTTTTTTGGAAGCTTGGCAACCCCTTTCCATGAAAGTGATTTTCGCCAGTCTCTGCTTAGGGCTACATCAACAGCAAACAAACCATAGAGATAGAACTTGAAACTGCTTTATTGTGTCTAGTTTCAAAGAGCTAGCACAATCCGTGTTTGATTTAGAGTTCCAAATACATGTGTCCCTATAGGAGAAAACAGAGTGAAACCTAAAAATGAAACTAGTTACTGCAAACGAACGGTTTAATCTAGAAGAACTAAATTTGGTGAGCCAAGTGGTTTTGGTGTACTGATCATTATCTGAAAGAATCATAAACATTGGGTGAAAAAATGTTTGCTGAGATTTCAGGCAACTCGTAGTTTTTTGGAAGCTTAGCAACCCCTTTTCATGAAAGTGATTTTCGCCAGTCTCTACTTAGGGCTACATAAACAGCAAACAAACCATAGAAATAGACCTTGAAACTGCTTTATTGTGTCAAGTTTCAAAGAGCTAGCACAAACCGTGTTTGATTTAGAGTTCCAAATACATGTATCCCTATAGGAGAAAACAGAGTCAAAACTAAAAATGAAAACGGTTACTGCAAACGAACGGTTTAACCTAGAAGAACGAAATTTGGTGAGCCAAGTGGTTTTGGTGTACTGATCATTATCTGAAAGAATCATCAAGATTGGGTGAAAAAATGTTTGCTGAGATTTCAGGCAACTCGTAGTTTTTTGGAAGCTTGGCAACCCCTTTCCATGAAAGTGATTTTCGCCAGTCTCTGCTTAGGGCTACATCAACAGGAAACAAACCATAGAGATAGAACTTGAAACTGCTTTATTGTGTCCAGTTTCAAAGAGCTAGCACAAACCGTGTTTGATTTAGAGTTCCAAATACATGTATCCCTATAGGAGAAAACAGAGTGAAACCTAAAAATGAAACTAGTTACTGCAAACGAACGGTTTACCCTAGAAGAACGAAATTTGGTGAGGCAAGTGGTTTTGTGTACTCATCATTACCGGAAAGAATCATCAAGATTGGGTGAAAAAATGTTTGCTGAGATTTCAGGCAACTCGTAGTTTTTTGGAAGCTTGGCAACCTGTTTCCATGAAAGTGATTTTCGCCAGTCTCTGCTTAGGGCTACATCAACAGCAAACAAACCATAGAGATAGAACTTGACTGCTTTATTGTGTCCAATTTCAAAGAGCTAGCACAAACCGTGTTTGATTTAGAGTTCCAAATACATGTATTCCTATAGGAGAAAAGAGAGTGAAACCTAAAAATGAAACTGGTTACTGCAAACGAACGGTTTAACCTAGAAGAACGAAATTTGGTGAGCCAAGTGGTTTTGGTGTACTGATCATTACCTGAAAGAATCATCAAGATTGGGTGAAAAAATGTTTGCTGAGATTTCAGGCAATTCGTAGTTTTTTGGAAGCTTGGCAACCCCTTTCCATCAAAGTGATTTTCGCCAGTCTCTGCTTAGGGCTACATCAACAGCAAACAAACCATAGAGATAGAACTTGAAACTGCTTTATTGTGTCAAGTTTCAAAGAGCTAGCACAAACCGTGTTTGATTTAAAGTTCAAATACATGTATCCCTATAGGAGAAAACAGAGTGAAACCTAAAAATGAAAACGGTTACTGCAAACGAACGGTTTAACCTAGAAGAACAAAATTTGGTGAGGCAAGTGGTTTTGGTGTACTGATCATTATCTGAAAGAATCATCAAGATTGGGTGAAAAAATGTTTGCTGAGATTTCAGGACACTCGTAGTTTTTTGGAAGCTTGGCAACCCCTTTCTATGAAAGTGATATTCGCCAGTCTCTGCTTAGGGCTACATCAACAGCAAACAAACCATAGAGAGAGAACTTGAAACTGCTTTATTGTGTCAAGTCAAAGAGCTAACACAAACCGTTTTTTATTTAGAGTTCCATATACATGTATTCCTATAGGAGAAAACAGAGTGAAACCTAAAAATGAAACCGGTTACTGCAAACGAACGGTTTAACCTAGAAGAACGAAATTTGGTGAGGCAAGTGTTTTTGGTGTACTCATCATTACCTGAAAGAATCATCAAGATTGGGTGAAAAAATGTTTGCTGAGATTTCAGGCAGCTCGTAGTTTTTTGGAAGCTTGGCAACCTGTTTCCATGAAAGTGATTTTCGCCAGTCTCTGCTTAGGGCTACATCAACAGCAAACAAACCATAGAGATAGAACTTGAAACTGCTTTATTGTGTCCAGTTTCAAAGAGCTAGCACAAACCGTGTTTGATTTAGAGTTCCAAATACATGTATCCCTATAGGAGAAAACAGAGTGAAACCTAAAAATGAAACTAGTTACTGCAAACGAACGGTTTAATCTAGAAGAACGAAATTTGGTGAGCCAAGTGGTTTTGGTGTACTGATCATTATCTGAAAGAATCATAAACATTGGGTGAAAAAATGTTTGCTGAGATTTCAGGCAACTCGTAGTTTTTTGGAAGCTTAGCAACCCCTTTTCATGAATGTGATTTTCGCCAGTCTCTGCTTAGGGCTACATAAACAGCAAATTTCAAAGAGCTAGCACAAACCGTGTTTGATTTAGAGTTCCAAATACATGTATCCCTATAGGAGAAAACAGAGTCAAAACTAAAAATGAAAACGGTTACTGCAAACGAACGGTTTAACCTAGAAGAACGAAATTTGGTGAGCCAAGTGGTTTTGGTGTACTGATCATTACCTGAAAGAATCATCAAGATTGGGTGAAAAAATGTTTGCTGAGATTTCAGGCAACTCGTAGTTTTTTGGAAGCTTGGCAACCCCATTCCATGAAAGTGATTTTCGCCAGTCTCTGCTTAGGGCTACATCAACAGCAAACAAACCATAGAGACAGAACTTGAAACTGCTTTATTGTGTCAAGTTTCAAAGAGCTAGCACAAACCGTGTTTGATTTAGAGTTCAAATACATGTATCCCTATAGGAGAAAACAGAGTGAAACCTAAAAATGAAAACGGTTACTGCAAACGAACGGTTTAACCTAGAAGAACGAAATTTGGTGAGGCAAGTGGTTTTGGTGTACTCATCATTACCTGAAAGAATCATCAAGATTGGGTGAAAAAATGTGTGCTGAGATTTCAGGAAACTCGTAGTTTTTTGGAAGATTGGTAACCCCTTTAAATGAAAGTGATTTTCGCCAGTCTCTGCTTAGGGCTACATCAACAGCAAACAAACCATAGAGATAGAACTTGAAACTGCTTTATTGTGTCAATTTTCAAAGAGCTAGCACAAACCGTGTTTGATTTAGAGTTCCAAATATATGTATTCCTATAGGAGAAAACAGAGTGAAACCTAAAAATGTTACCGGTTACTGCAAACGAACGGTTTAACCTAGAAGAACAAAATTTGGTGAGGCAAGTGGTTTTGGTGTACTCATCATTACCTGAAAGAATCATCAAGATTGGGTGAAAAAATGTTTGCTGAGATTTCAGGCAACTCGTAGTTTTTTGGAAGCTTGGCAACCTGTTTCCATGAAAGTGATTTTCGCCAGTCTCTGCTTAGGGCTACATCAACAGCAAACAAACCATAGAGATAGAACTTGAAACTGCTTTATTGTGTCCAGTTTCAAAGAGGTAGCAAAAACCATGTTTGATTTAGAGTTCCAAATATATGTATCCCTATAGGAGAAAACAGAGTGAAACCTAAAAATGAAACTGGTTACTGCAAACGAACGGTTTAACCTAGAAGAACGAAATTTGGTGAGCCAAGTGGTTTTGGTGTATTGATCATTATCTGAAAGAATCATCAAAATTGGGTGAAAAAATGTTTGCTGATATTTCAGGCAACTCGTAGTTTTTTGGAAGCTTGGCAACCCCTTTCCATGAAAGTGATTTTCGCCAGTCTCTGCTTAGGGCTACATCAACAGCAAACAAACCATAGAGAGAGAACTTGAAACTGCTTTATTGTGTCAAGTTTCAAAGAGCTAACACAAACCGTGTTTGATTTAGAGGTCCAAATACATGTATCCCTATAGGAGAAAACAGAGTGAAACCTAAAAATGAAACTAGTTACTGAAAACGAACGGTTTAACCTAGAAGAACGAAATTTGGTGAGCCAAGTGGTTTTGGTGTACTGATCATTATCTGAAAGAATCATAAACATTGGGTGAAAAAATGTTTGCTGAGATTTCAGGCAACTCGTAGTTTTCTGGAAGCTTAGCAACCCCTTTTCATGAAAGTGATTTTCGCCAGTCTCTGCTTAGGGCTACATAAACAGCAAACAAACCATAGAAATAGACCTTGAAACTGCTTTATTGTGTCAAGTTTCAAAGAGCTAGCACAAACCGTGTTTGATTTAGAGTTCCAAATACATGTATCCCTATAGGAGAAAACAGAGTCAAAACTAAAAATGAAAACGGTTACTGCAAATGAACGGTTTAACCTAGAAGAACGAAATTTGGTGAGCCAAGTGGTTTCGGTGTACTGATCATTACCTGAAAGAATCATCAAGATTGGGTGAAAAAATGTTTGCTGAGATTTCAGGCAACTCGTAGTTTTTTGGAAGCTTGGCAACCCCTTTCCATGAAAGTCATTTTCGTCAGTCTCTGCTTAGGGCTGCATCAACAGTAAACAAACCATACAGATAGAACTTGAAACTGCTTTATTGTGTCCAGTTTTAACGAGCTAGCACAAACCGGGTTTGATTTAGAGTTCCAAATACATGTATCTCTATAGGAGAAAACAGAGTGAAACCTAAAAATGAAAACGGTTACTGCAAACGAACGGATTAACCTAGAAGAACGAAATTTGGTGAGCCAAGTTATTTTGGTGTACTGATCATTACCTGAAAGAATCATCAAGATTGGGTGAAAAAAAGTTTGCTGAGATTTCAGGAAACTCGTAGTTTTTTGGAAGCTTGGTAACCCCTTTAAATGAAAGTGATTTTCGCCAGTCTCTGCTTCGGGCTACATCAACAGCAAACAAACCATAGAGATAGAACTTGAAACTGCTGTATTGTGTCAATTTTCAAAGAGGTAGCACAAACCGTGTTTGATTTAGAGTTCCAAATACATGTATCCCTATAGGAGAAAACAGAGTGAAACCTAAAAATGAAACCGGTTACTGCAAACGAACGGTTTAACCTAGAAGAACGAAATTTGGTGAGCGAAGTGGTTTTGGTGTACTGATCATTACCTGAAAGAATCATCAAGATTGGGTGAAAAAATGTTTGCAGAGATTTCAGGCAACTCGTAGTTTTTTGGAAGCTTGGCAACCCCTTTCCATGAAAGTCATTTTCGCCAGTCTCTGCTTAGGGCTACATCAACAGTAAACAAACCATACAGATAGAACTTGAAACTGCTTTATTGTGTCCAGATTTAACGAGCCAGCACAAACCGGGTTTGATTTAGAGTTCCAAATACATGTATATCTATAGGAGAAAACAGAGTGAAAACTAAAAATGTTACCGGTTACTGCAAACGAACGGTTTAACATAGAAGAACGAAATTTGGTGAGCCAAGTGGTTTTGGTGTACTGATCATTACCTGAAAGAATCATCAAGATTGGGTCAAAAAATGTTTGCTGAGATTTCAGGCAACTCGTAGTTTTTTGGAATCTTGGCACCCCTTTCCATGAAAGTCATTTTCGCCAGTCTCTGCTTAGGGCTACATCATCAGCAAACAAACCATAGAGATAGAATTTGAAACTGCTTTATTGTGTCAAGTTTCAAAGAGCTAGCACAAACCGCATTTGATTTAGAGTTCCAAATACATGTATCCCTGTAGGAGAAAACAGAGTGAAACCTAAAAATGAAAATGGTTACTGCAAATGAACGGTTTAACCTCGAAGAACGAAATTTGGTGAGTATAGTGGTTTTGGCGTACTGATCATTACCTGAAAGAATCATCAAGATTGGGTGAAAAAATGTGTGCTGAGATTTCAGGAAACTCGTAGTTTTTTTGAAACTTGGTAACCCCTTTAAATGAAAGTGATTTTCGCCAGTCTCTGCTTTGGGCTACATCAACAGCAAACAAAGAATAGAGAGAGAACTTGAAACTGCTTTATTGTGTCAAGTTTCAAAGAGCTAGCACAAACCGTGTTTGATTTAGAGTTCCAAATACATGTATCCCTATAGGAGAAAACAGAGTTAAACCTAAAAATGAAACCGGTTACTGCAAACGAACGGTTTAACCTAGAAGAACGAAATTTGGTAAGCCAAGTGGTTTTTGTGTACCTATCATTACCTGAAAGAATCATCAATATTGGGTGAAAATATGTTTGCTTAGATTTCAGGCAACTCGTAGTTTTTTGGAAGCTTTGCAACCCCTTTCCATTAAAGTGATTTTCGCCAGTCACTGCTTAGGGCTACATCAACAGCAAACAAACCATAGAGATAGACCTTGAAACTGCTTTATTGTGTCAAGTTTCAAAGAGCTAGCACAAACCGTGTTTGATTTAGAGTTCCAAATACATGTATCCGTATAGGAGAAACCAGAGTGAAACCTAAAAATGAAACCGGTTACTGCAAACGAACGGTTTAAACTAGAGGAACGAAATTTGGTGAGCCAAGTGGTTTTGGTGTACTGATCATTACCTGAAAGAATCATCAAGATTGGGTGAAAAAATGTTTGCTGAGATTTCAGGCAACTCGTAGTTTTTTTGAAGCTTTGCAACCCCTTTCCATGAAAGTGATTTTCGACAGTCTCTGCTTAGGGCTACATCAACAGCAAACAAAGAATAGAGATAGAACTTGAAACTGCTTTATTGTGTCAAGTTTCAAAGAGCTAGCACAAACCGTGTTTGATTTAGAGTTCCAAATACATGTATCCCTATAGGAGAAAACAGAGTGAAACCTAAAAATGAAACCGGTTACTGCAAACGAACGGTTTAACCTAGAAGAACGAAATTTGGTGATCCAAGTGGTTTTGGTGTACTGATCATTACCTGAAAGAATCATCAAGATTGGGTGAAAAAATGTTTGCTGAGATTTCAGGCAACTCGTAGTTTATTGGAAGCTTCGCAACCCCTTTACTATAAGTGATATTCGCCAGTCTCTGCTTAGGGCTACATCAACAACAAACAAACCATATAGAGAGAACTTGAAACAGCTTTATTGTGTCAAGTTTCAAAGAGCTAGCACAAACCGTGTTTGATTTAGAGTTCCAAATACATGTATCCCTATAGGAGAAAACAGAGTGAAACCTAAAAATGGAACGGTTTACTGCAAACGAACGGTTTAACCTAGAATAACGAAATTTGGTGAGCCAAGTGGTTTTGGTGTACTGATCATTACCTGAAAGTATCATCAAGTTTGGGTGAAAAAATGTTTGCTGATATTTCAGGCAACTCGTAGTTTTTTGGAAGCTTGGCAACCCCTTTCCATGAAAGTCATGTTCGCCTGTCTCTGCTTAGGGCTATATCAACAGCAAACAAACCATAGAGATAGAACTTGAAACTGCTTTATTTTGTCAAGTTTCAAAGAGCTAGCACAAACCGTGTTTGATTTAGAGTTCCAAATACATGTATCCCCATAGGAGAAAACAGAGTGAAACCTAAAAATGAAACCGGTTACTGCAAACGAACGGTTTAACCAAGAAGAACGAAATTTGGTGAGCCAAGTGGTTGCGGTGCACTGATCATTACCTGAAAGAATCATCAAGATTGGGTGAAAAAATGTGTGCTGAGATTTCAGGCAACTCGTAGTTTTTTGGAAGCCTGGCAACCCCTTTTTATGAAAGTGATTTTCGCCAGTCTCTGCTTAGGGCTACATCAACAGCAAACAAACCATAGAGAGAGAACTTGAAACTGCTTTATTGTGTCAAGTTTCAAAGAGCTAGCACAAACCGTGTTTGATTTAGAGTTCCAAATACATGTATCCCCATAGGAGAAAACAGAGTGAAACCTAAAAATGAAACCGGTTACTGCAAATGAACGGTTTAAACTAGAAGAACGAAATTTGGTGAGCAAAGTGGTTTTGGTGTACTTATTATTACCTGAAAGAATCATCAAGATTGGGTGAAAAAATGTTTGCTGAGATTTCAGGCAACTCGTAGTTTTTTGGAAGCTTGGCAACCTGTTTCCATGAAAGTGATTTTCGCCAGTCTCTGCTTAGGGCTACATCAACAGCAAACAAACCATAGAGAGAGAACTTGAAACTGCTTTATTGTGTCAAGTCAAAGAGCTAACACAAACCGTTTTTTATTTAGAGTTCCATATACATGTATTCCTATAGGAGAAAACAGAGTGAAACCTAAAAATGAAACTGGTTACTGCAAACGAACGGTTTAACCTAGAAGAACGAAATTTGGTGAGGCAAGTGGTTTTGGTGTACTCATCATTACCGGAAAGAATCATTAAGATTGGGTCAAAAAATGTTTGCTGAGATTTCAGGCAACTCGTAGTTTTTTGGAAGCTTGGCAACCTGTTTCCATGAAAGTGATTTTCGCCAGTCTCTGCTGAGGGCTACATCAACAGCAAACAAACCATAGAGATAGAACTTGAAACTCCTTTATTGTGTCCAGTTTCAAAGAGCTAGCACAAACCATGTTTGATTTAGAGTTCCAAATACATGTATCCCTATAGGAGAAAACAGAGTGAAACCTAAAAATGAAACTGGTTACTGCAAACGAACGGTTTAACCTAGAAGAACGAAATTTGGTGAGCGAAGTGGTTTTGGTGTACTGATCATTATCTGAAAGAATCATCAAGATTGGGTGAAAAAATGTTTGCTGAGATTTCAGGCAACTCGTAGTTTTTTGGAACCTTAGCAAACCCTTTTCATGAAAGTGATTTTCGCCAGTCTCTGCTTAGGGCTACATAAACAGCAAACAAACCATAGAAATAGACCTTGAAACTGCTTTATTGTGTCAAGTTTCAAAGAGCTAGCACAAACCGTGTTTGATTTAGAGTTCCAAAAACATGTATCCCTATAGGAGAAAACAGAGTGAAACCTAAAAATGAAAATGGTTACTGCAAACGAACGATTTATCCTAGAAGAACGAAATTTGGTGAGCCAAGTGGTTTTGGTGTACTGATCATTACCTGAAAGAATCATCAAGATTGGGTGAAAAAATGTTTGCTGAGATTTCAGGCAACTCGTAGATTTTTGGAATCTTGGCAACCCCTTTCCATGAAAGTGATTTTCGCCAGTCTCTGCTTAGGGCTACATCAACAGCAAACAAACCATAGAGATAGAATTTGAAACTGCTTTATTGTGTCAAGTTTCAAAGAGCTAGCACAAACCGTATTTGATTTAGAGTTCCAAATACATGTATCCCTGTAGGAGAAAACGGAGTGAAACCTAAAAATGAAAATGGTTACTGCAAACGAACGGTTTAACATAGAAGAACGAAATTTGGTGAGTATAGTGGTTTTGGCGTACTGATCATTACCTGAAAGAATCATCAAGATTGGGTGAAAAAATGTGTGCTGAGATTTCAGGAAACACGTAGTTTTTTTGAAACTTGGTAACCACTTTAAATGAAAGTGATTTTCGCCAGTCTCTGCTTAGGGCTACATCAACAGCAAACAAAGAATAGAGAGAGAACTTGAAACTGCTTTATTTTGTCAAGTTTCAAAGTGCTAGCACAAACCGTGTTTGATTTAGAGTTCCAAATACATGTATCCCTATAGGAGAAAACAGAGTGAAACCTAAAAATGAAAACGGTTACTGCAAACGAACGGTTTAACCTAGAAGAACGAAATTTGGTGAGCCAAGTGGTTTTGGTGTACTCATCATTACCTGAAAGAATCATCAAGATTGGGTGAAAAAATGTTTGCTGAGATTTCAGGCAGCTCGTAGTTTTTTGGAAGCTTGGCAACCTGTTTCCATGAAAGTGATTTTCGCCAGTCTCTGCTTAGGGCTACATCAACAGCAAACAAACCATAGAGATAGAACTTGAAACTGCTTTATTGTGTCCAGTTTCAAAGAGCTAGCACAAACCGTGTTTCATTTAGAGTTCCAAATACATGTATCCCTATAGGAGAAAACAGAGTGAAACCTAAAAATGAAAACGGTTACTGCAAACGAACGGTTTAATCTAGAAGAACGAAATTTGGTCAGCCAAGTGGTTTTGGTGTACTGATCATTATCTGAAAGAATCATAAACATTGGGTGAAAAAATGTTTGCTGAGATTTCAGGCAACTCGTAGTTTTTTGGAAGCTTAGCAACCCCTTTTCATGAATGTGATTTTCGCCAGTCTCTGCTTAGGGCTACATAAACAGCAAATTTCAAAGAGCTAGCACAAACCGTGTTTGATTTAGAGTTCCAAATACATGTATCCCTATAGGAGAAAACAGAGTCAAAACTAAAAATGAAAACGGTTACTGCAAACGAACGGTTTAACCTAGAAGAACGAAATTTGGTGAGCCAAGTGGTTTTGGTGTACTGATCATTACCTGAAAGAATCATCAAGATTGGGTGAAAAAATGTTTGCTGAGATTTCAGGCAACTCGTAGTTTTTTGGAAGCTTGGCAACCCCATTCCATGAAAGTGATTTTCGCCAGTCTCTGCTTAGGGCTACATCAACAGCAAACAAACCATAGAGACAGAACTTGAAACTGCTTTATTGTGTCAAGTTTCAAAGAGCTAGCACAAACCGTGTTTGATTTAGAGTTCAAATACATGTATCCCTATAGGAGAAAACAGAGTGAAACCTAAAAATGAAAACGGTTACTGCAAACGAACGGTTTAACCTAGAAGAACGAAATTTGGTGAGGCAAGTGGTTTTGGTGTACTCATCATTACCTGAAAGAATCATCAAGATTGGGTGAAAAAATGTGTGCTGAGATTTCAGGAAACTCGTAGTTTTTTGGAAGATTGGTAACCCCTTTAAATGAAAGTGATTTTCGCCAGTCTCTGCTTAGGGCTACATCAACAGCAAACAAACCATAGAGATAGAACTTGAAACTGCTTTATTGTGTCAATTTTCAAAGAGCTAGCACAAACCGTGTTTGATTTAGAGTTCCAAATATATGTATTCCTATAGGAGAAAACAGAGTGAAACCTAAAAATGTTACCGGTTACTGCAAACGAACGGTTTAACCTAGAAGAACAAAATTTGGTGAGGCAAGTGGTTTTGGTGTACTCATCATTACCTGAAAGAATCATCAAGATTGGGTGAAAAAATGTTTGCTGAGATTTCAGGCAACTCGTAGTTTTTTGGAAGCTTGGCAACCTGTTTCCATGAAAGTGATTTTCGCCAGTCTCTGCTTAGGGCTACATCAACAGCAAACAAACCATAGAGATAGAACTTGAAACTGCTTTATTGTGTCCAGTTTCAAAGAGGTAGCAAAAACCATGTTTGATTTAGAGTTCCAAATACATGTATCCCTATAGGAGAAAACAGAGTGAAACCTAAAAATGAAACTGGTTACTGCAAACGAACGGTTTAACCTAGAAGAACGAAATTTGGTGAGCCAAGTGGTTTTGGTGTATTGATCATTATCTGAAAGAATCATCAAAATTGGGTGAAAAAATGTTTGCTGATATTTCAGGCAACTCGTAGTTTTTTGGAAGCTTGGCAACCCCTTTCCATGAAAGTGATTTTCGCCAGTCTCTGCTTAGGGCTACATCAACAGCAAACAAACCATAGAGATAGAACTTGAAACTGCTTTATTGTGTCAAGTTTCAAAGAGCTAACACAAACCGTGTTTGATTTAGAGGTCCAAATACATGTATCCCTATAGGAGAAAACAGAGTGAAACCTAAAAATGAAACTAGTTACTGCAAACGAACGGTTTAACCTAGAAGAACGAAATTTGGTGAGCCAAGTGGTTTTGGTGTACTGATCATTATCTGAAAGAATCATAAACATTGGGTGAAAAAATGTTTGCTGAGATTTCAGGCAACTCGTAGTTTTCTGGAAGCTTAGCAACCCCTTTTCATGAAAGTGATTTTCGCCAGTCTCTGCTTAGGGCTACATAAACAGCAAACAAACCATAGAAATAGACCTTGAAACTGCTTTATTGTGTCAAGTTTCAAAGAGCTAGCACAAACCGTGTTTGATTTAGAGTTCCAAATACATGTATCCCTATAGGAGAAAACAGAGTCAAAACTAAAAATGAAAACGGTTACTGCAAATGAACGGTTTAACCTAGAAGAACGAAATTTGGTGAGCCAAGTGGTTTCGGTGTACTGATCATTACCTGGAAGAATCATCAAGATTGGGTGAAAAAATGTTTGCTGAGATTTCAGGCAACTCGTAGTTTTTTGGAAGCTTGGCAACCCCTTTCCATGAAAGTCATTTTCGTCAGTCTCTGCTTAGGGCTGCATCAACAGTAAACAAACCATACAGATAGAACTTGAAACTGCTTTATTGTGTCCAGTTTTAACGAGCTAGCACAAACCGGGTTTGATTTAGAGTTCCAAATACATGTATCTCTATAGGAGAAAACAGAGTGAAACCTAAAAATGAAAACGGTTACTGCAAACGAACGGATTAACCTAGAAGAACGAAATTTGGTGAGCCAAGTTATTTTGGTGTACTGATCATTACCTGAAAGAATCATCAAGATTGGGTTAAAAAAAGTTTGCTGAGATTTCAGGAAACTCGTAGTTTTTTGGAAGCTTGGTAACCCCTTTAAATGAAAGTGATTTTCGCCAGTCTCTGCTTCGGGCTACATCAACAGCAAACAAACCATAGAGATAGAACTTGAAACTGCTGTATTGTGTCAATTTTCAAAGAGGTAGCACAAACCGTGTTTGATTTAGAGTTCCAAATACATGTATCCCTATAGGAGAAAACAGAGTGAAACCTAAAAATGAAACCGGTTACTGCAAACGAACGGTTTAACCTAGAAGAACGAAATTTGGTGAGCGAAGTGGTTTTGGTGTACTCATCATTATCTGAAAGAATCATCAAGATTGGGTGAAAAAATGTTTGCTGAGATTTCAGGCAACTCGTAGTTTTTTGGAAGCTTGGCAACCCCTTTTCATGAAAGTGATTTTCGCAAGTCTCTGCTTAGGGCTTCATAAACAGTAAACAAACCATAGAAATAGACCTTGAAACTGCTTTATTGTGTCAAGTTTCAAAGAGCTAGCACAAACCGTGTTTGATTTAGAGTTCCAAATACATATATCCCTATAGGAGAAAACAGAGTCAAAACTAAAAATAAAAACGGTTACTGCAAACGAACGGTTTAACCTAGAAGAACGAAATTTGGTGAGCCAAGTGGTTTTGGTGTACTGATCATTACCTGAAAGAATCATCAAGATTGGGTGAAAAAATGTTTGCAGAGATTTCAGGCAACTCGTAGTTTTTTGGAAGCTTGGCAACCCCTTTCCATGAAAGTCATTTTCGCCAGTCTCTGCTTAGGGCTACATCAACAGTAAACAAACCATACAGATAGAACTTGAAACTGCTTTATTGTGTCCAGATTTAACGAGCCAGCACAAACCGGGTTTGATTTAGAGTTCCAAATACATGTATATCTATAGGAGAAAACAGAGTGAAAACTAAAAATGTTACCGGTTACTGCAAACGAACGGTTTAACATAGAAGAACGAAATTTGGTGAGCCAAGTGGTTTTGGTGTACTGATCATTACCTGAAAGAATCATCAAGATTGGGTCAAAAAATGTTTGCTGAGATTTCAGGCAACTCGTAGTTTTTTGGAATCTTGGCACCCCTTTCCATGAAAGTCATTTTCGCCAGTCTCTGCTTAGGGCTACATCATCAGCAAACAAACCATAGAGATAGAATTTGAAACTGCTTTATTGTGTCAAGTTTCCAAGAGCTAGCACAAACCGCATTTGATTTAGAGTTCCAAATACATGTATCCCTGTAGGAGAAAACAGAGTGAAACCTAAAAATGAAAATGGTTACTGCAAACGAACGGTTTAACCTCGAAGAACGAAATTTGGTGAGTATAGTGGTTTTGGCGTACTGATCATTACCTGAAAGAATCATCAAGATTGGGTGAAAATATGTTTGCTTAGATTTCAGGCAACTCGTAGTTTTTTGGAAGCTTTGCAACCCCTTTCCATTAAAGTGATTTTCGCCAGTCACTGCTTAGGGCTACATCAACAGCAAACAAAGAATAGAGAGAGAACTTGAAACTGCTTTATTTTGTCAAGTTTCAAAGTGCTAGCACAAACCGTGTTTGATTTAGAGTTCCAAATACATGTATCCCTATAGGAGAAAACAGAGTGAAACCTAAAAATGAAAACGGTTACTGCAAACGAACGGTTTAACCTAGAAGAACGAAATTTGGTGAGCCAAGTGGTTTTGGTGTACTGATCATTACCTGAAAGAATCATCAAGATTGGGTGAAAAAATGTTTGTTGAGATTTCAGGCAACTCGTAGTTTTTTGGAAGCCTAGAAACCCCTTTTCATGAAAGTGATTTTCGCCAGTCTCTGCTTAGGGATACATCAACAGCAAACAAATCATAGAGGTAGAACTTGAAACTGCTTTATTGTGTCAAGTTTCAAAGAGCTAGCAAAACCGTGTTTGATTTAGAGTTCCAAATACATGTATCCCTATAGGAGAAAACAGAGTGAAACCTAAAAATGAAAATGGTTACTGCAAACGAACGGTTTAACCTAGAAGAATGAAATTTGGTGAGCCAAGTGGTTTTGGTGTACTGATCATTACCTGAAGGAATCATCAAGATTGGGTGAAAAAATGTTTGCTGAGATTTCAGGCAACTCGTAGTTTTTTGGAAGCTTGGCAACCCCTTTCCATGAAAGTCATTTTGGCCAGTCTCTGCTTAGGGCTACATCAACAGCAAACAAATCATAAAGATATAACTTGAAACTGCTTTATTGTGTCAAGTTTCAAAGAGCTAGCACAAACCGTGTGTGATTTAGAGTTCAAATACATGTATCCCTATAGGAGAAAACAGAGTGAAACCTAAAAATGAAAATGGTTACTGCAAACGAACGGTTTAACCTAGAAGAACGAAATTTGGTGAGCCAAGTGGTATTGGTATACTGATCATTACCTGAAAGAATCATCAAGATGGGGTGAAAAAATGTTTGCTGAGATTTCAGGGAACACGTAATTTTTTGGAAGCTTGGCAACCCTTTTAAATGAAAGTGATTTTCGCCAGTCTCTCCTAAGCGCTACATCAACAGCAAACAAACCATAGAGATAGAAATTGAAACTGCTTTATTGTGTCAAGTTTCAAAGAGCTAGCACAAACCGTGTTTGATTTACAGTTCCAAATACATGTATCCCTATAGGGGAAAACAGAGTGAAACCTAAAATTGAAACTGGTTAGTGCAAACGAACGGTTTAAACCTAGATGAACGAAGTTCGGTGAGCCAAGTGGTTTTGGTGTACTGATCATTACCTGAAAGAAACATCAAGATTGGGTGAAAAAATGTTTGCTGAGATTTCAGGCAACTCGTAGTTTTTTGGAAGCTTAGCAACCCCTTTTCATGAAAGTGATTTTCGCCAGTCTCTGCTTAGGGCTACATCAACAGCAAACAATCCATAGAGATGGAACTTGAAACTGCTTTATTGTTTCAAGTTTCAAAGAGCTAGCACAAACCGTGTTTGATTTAGAGTTCCAAATACATGTATCCCTATAGGAGAAAACAGAGTGAAACCTAAAAATGAAACCGGTTACTGCAAACGAACGGTTTAACCTAGAAGAACGAAATTTGGTGAGCCAAGTGGTTTTGGTATACGGATCATTACCTGAAAGAATCATCAAGATTGGGTGAAAAAATGTTTGCTGAGATTTCAGGCAACTCGTAGTTTTTTGGAAGCTTGGCAACCCCTTTCTATGGAAGTCACGTTCGCCAGTCTCTGCTTAGGGCTACATCAACAGAAAACAAACCATAGAGATAGAACTGGAAACTGCTTTGTTGTGTCAAGGTTCAAAGAGCAAGCACAAACCATGTTTGATTTAGAGTTCCAAATACATGTATCCCCATAGGAGAAAACAGAGTGAAACCTAAAAATGAAACCGGTTACTGCAAATGAACGGTTTAACCTACAAGAACCAAATTGGGTGAGCCAAGTGGTTTCGGTGTACTGATCATTACCTGAAAGAATCATCAAGATTGGGTGAAAAAATGTTTGCTGAGATTTCAGGCAACTCGTAGTTTTTTGGAAGCTTGGCAACCCCTTTCCATGAAAGTGATTTTCGCCAGTCTCTGCTTAGGGCTACATCAACAGCAAACAAAGCATAGAGAGAGAACTTGAAACTGCTTTATTGTGTCAAGTTTCAAAGAGCTAGCACAAACCGTGTTTGATTTAGAGTTCCAAAAACATGTATCCCTATAGGAGAAAACAGAGTGAAACCTAAAAATGAAACCGGTTACTGCAAACGAACGGTTTAAACTAGATGAACGAAATTTGGTCAGCCAAGTGGTTTTGATGTACTGATCATTACCTGAAAGAATCATCAAGATTGGGTGAAAAAATGTTTGCTGAGATTTCAGGCAACTCGTAGTTTTTTTGGAAGCTTTGCAACCACTTTTCATAAAAGTCATGTTCGCCAGTCTCTGCTTAGGGCTATATAAACAACAAACAAACCATAGAGATAGAACTTGAAACTGCTTTATTGTGTCAAGTTTCAAAGAGCTAGCACAAACCGTGTTTGATTTAGAGTTCCAAATACATGTATCCCTATAGGAGAAAACAGAGTGAAACCTAAAAATGAAAACGGTTACTGCAAACGAACGGTTTAACCTAGAAGAACGAAATTTGGTGAGCCAAGTGGTATTAGTATACTGATCATTACCTGAAAGAATCATCAAGATTGGGTGAAAAAAGGTTTGCTGAGATTTCAGGCAACTCGTAGTTTTTTGGAAGCTTGGCAACCAATTTCCATGAGAGTGGTTTTCGCCAGTCTCTGCTCAGGGCTACATCAACAGCAAACAAACCATAGAGAGAGAACTTGAAACTGCTTTATTGTGTCAAGTTTTAAAGAGCTAGCACAAACCGTGATTGACTTAGAGTTCCAAATACATGTATCCCTATAGGAGAAAACAGAGTGAAACCTAAAAATGAAAACGGTTACTGCAAACGACAGGTTTAACGTAGAAGAACGAAATTTGGTGAGCCAAGTGGTTTTGGTGTACTGATCACTACCTGAAAGAATCATCAAGATTGGGTGAAAAAATGTTGGCTGAGATTTCAGGCAACTCGTAGTTTTTTGGAAGCTCGGCAACCCCATTCAATGAAAGTGATTTTCGCCAGTCTCTACCTTGGGCTACATCAACAGCAAACAAACCATAGAGATAGAACTTGAAACTGCTTTACTGTGTCAAGTTTCAAAGAGCTAGCACAAACCGTGTTTGATTTAGAGTTTTAAATACATGTATCCCTATAGGAGAAAACAAAGTGAAACCTAAAAATGAAAACGGTTACTGCAAACGAACGGTTTAACCTAGAAGAACGAAATTTGGTGAGCGAATTGGTTTTGGTGTACTGATCATTACCTGAAAGAATCATCAAGATTGGATCAAAAAATGTTGGCTGAGATTTCAGGCAACTCGTAGTTTTTTGGGAGCTTGGCAACCCCTTTCCATGAAAGTAATTTTTGCGAGTCTCCGCTTAGGGCTACATCAACAGCAAACAAACCATAGAGATAGAACTTGAAACTGCTTTATTGTGTCAAGTTTCAAAGAGCTAGCACAAACCGTGTTTGATTTAGAGTTCCAAATACATGTATCCATATAGTAGAAAACAGAGTGAAACCTAAAAATGAAAACGGTTACTGCAAAAGAACGGTTTAACCTAGATGAACGAAATTTGGTGAGCCAAGTGGTTTTGTTGTACTGATCATTACCTGAAAGAATCATCAAGATTGGGTGAAAAAGTGTTGGCTGAGATTTCAGGCAACTCGTAATTTTTTGGAAGCTTGGCAACCCCTTTCCATGAAAGTAATTTTCGCCAGTCTCTGTTTAGTGCTACATCAACAGCAAACAAACCATAGAGATAGAACTTGAAACTGCTTTATTGTGTCAAGTTTCAAAGAGCTAGCATAAACCGTGTTTGATTTAGAGTTCCAAATACATGTATCCCTATAGGAGAAAACAGAGTGAAACCTAAAAATGAAAACGGTTATTGCAAACGAACGGTTTAACCTAGAAGAACGAAATTTGGTGAGCCAAGTGGTTTTGGTGTACTGATCATTACCTGAAAGAATCATCAAGATTGGGTGAAAAAATGTTGGCTGAGATTTCAGGCAACTCGTAGTTTTTTGGAAGCTTGGCAACCCCTTTCCATAAAAGTGATTTTCGCCAGTCTCTGCTTAGGGCTACATCAACAGCAAACAAACCATAGAGATAGAACTTGAAACTGCTTTATTGTGTCCAGTTTCAAAGAGGTAGCAAAAACCATGTTTGATTTAGAGTTCCAAATACATGTATCCCTATAGGAGAAAACAGAGTGAAACCTAAAAATGAAACTGGTTACTGCAAACGAACGGTTTAACCTAGAAGAACGAAATTGGTGAGCCAAGTGGTTTTGGTGTATTGATCATTATCTGAAAGAATCATCAAAATTGGGTGAAAAATGTTTGCTGATATTTCAGGCAACTCGTAGTTTTTTGGAAGCTTGGCAACCCCTTTCCATGAAAGTGATTTTCGCCAGTCTCTGCTTAGGGCTACATCAACAGCAAACAAACCATAGAGATAGAACTTGAAACTGCTTTATTGTGTCAAGTTTCAAAGAGCTAACACAAACCGTGTTTGATTTAGAGGTACAAATACATGTATCCCTATAGGAGAAAACAGAGTGAAACCTAAAAATGAAACTAGTTACTGCAAACGAACGGTTTAACCTAGAAGAACGAAATTTGGTGAGCCAAGTGGTTTTGGTGTACTGATCATTATCTGAAAGAATCATAAACATTGGGTGAAAAATGTTTGCTGAGATTTCAGGCAACTCGTAGTTTTCTGGAAGCTTAGCAACCCCTTTTCATGAAAGTGATTTTCGCCAGTCTCTGCTTAGGGCTACATAAACAGCAAACAAACCATAGAAATAGACCTTGAAACTGCTTTATTGTGTCAAGTTTCAAAGAGCTAGCACAAACCGTGTTTGATTTAGAGTTCCAAATACATGTATCCCTATAGGAGAAAACAGAGTCAAAACTAAAAATGAAAACGGTTACTGCAAATGAACGGTTTAACCTAGAAGAACGAAATTTGGTGAGCCAAGTGGTTTCGGTGTACTGATCATTACCTGGAAGAATCATCAAGATTGGGTGAAAAAATGTTTGCTGAGATTTCAGGCAACTCGTAGTTTTTTGGAAGCTTGGCAACCCCTTTCCATGAAAGTCATTTTCGTCAGTCTCTGCTTAGGGCTGCATCAACAGTAAACAAACCATACAGATAGAACTTGAAACTGCTTTATTGTGTCCAGTTTTAACGAGCTAGCACAAACCGGGTTTGATTTAGAGTTCCAAATACATGTATCTCTATAGGAGAAAACAGAGTGAAACCTAAAAATGAAAACGGTTACTGCAAACGAACGGATTAACCTAGAAGAACGAAATTTGGTGAGCCAAGTTATTTTGGTGTACTGATCATTACCTGAAAGAATCATCAAGATTGGGTTAAAAAAAGTTTGCTGAGATTTCAGGAAACTCGTAGTTTTTTGGAAGCTTGGTAACCCCTTTAAATGAAAGTGATTTTCGCCAGTCTCTGCTTCGGGCTACATCAACAGCAAACAAACCATAGAGATAGAACTTGAAACTGCTGTATTGTGTCAATTTTCAAAGAGGTAGCACAAACCGTGTTTGATTTAGAGTTCCAAATACATGTATCCCTATAGGAGAAAACAGAGTGAAACCTAAAAATGAAACCGGTTACTGCAAACGAACGGTTTAACCTAGAAGAACGAAATTTGGTGAGCGAAGTGGTTTTGGTGTACTCATCATTATCTGAAAGAATCATCAAGATTGGGTGAAAAAATGTTTGCTGAGATTTCAGGCAACCTCGTAGTTTTTTGGAAG